>NC_041388.1:304555115-304582035 GCF_002162155.2 Triticum dicoccoides | reverse complement strand
GTATGTTTGTTAGAACGGCGACAATTTGAAAGCATGTAATGTAGAAACTGTACCGGATATTATGGAGATTTCTGTAGTTTCATACGACTTGCTTTGGTCCACTGGCACAACCAACATAAGCTGTATGTTCTGATCCTTGCTTGTAGATCTGTTGATGGGAAAAGAATGATTGCAACCTTGGGAATGCTGCAAAGATTATGATTGTTTGCCCCTGAAACCATTTGTAGACAATAACTTGCATCTTTCTTTGACACTTGGGGAAAGTCAACAAATAATTTATTAGGAAAACAATGCTTTTGCTGTTTGGGTTGTGTAAAGCATATGCTATTTGAAAGTCAACAAATAACTTGCATCTTTCTTTGACCTCTTAAATTTGTTGTGCTGTACGAGACTTTGATTTCTTTTCCTTCAGTGATCATGTCCAGCACGGCAATGAATCCACATTTACTGATCGTGCAAGTTAAATCAGTCATGTGTTTCAGTGTGCTGCCTTTCTAAACTTTGACCTCTGATATCAATGAAATCTTTGCAGTCATATTAAATAGTGATTGATTTCATGGAAGTGCCCCTGAAATTTTATGCGTCTTCCGTAATTCTCACTTTTGTATTAATATGTTGCTGTGAAACCAATGGTCGTATGTATTGGAGTTGTATGGATGTCTTGAAATTTGTCTATCTTGAAACTATGGTTGTAATAGGTTGACATATCTAAATCCTTTTAAGGGAGGAGATTTGGTTGATCTCTCATTGAAACACCACTCTGCCATTCTCACTTGCTCTTGCCTTTGATCATGCAACATATTTTGTACTACAGGACACATCTGTGTGTGCGCGTACTCAGTTCTAGTGGTCACACTGTCCTAATCTTCTGTCTTGATTTGCAGTTGTAGAAGTAACTGATTAGCCTGATGGCTATGGTCGATGAGCCTCTCTATCCAATTGCCGTGCTGATAGATGAGCTTAAAAATGAAGATATTCAATTGCGCCTGAACTCCATCAGAAGACTTTCCACTATTGCACGGGCACTTGGAGAAGAAAGAACCAGGAAGGAACTGATTCCTTTCCTCAGCGAAAACAATGATGATGAAGATGAGGTGCTTCTTGCAATGGCTGAAGAATTGGGTGTGTTCATTCCTTATGTTGGGGGTGTAGAGCATGCTCATGTTTTGCTCCCACCATTGGAGACATTGTCTACGGTGGAGGAAACTTGTGTCCGAGACAAAGCAGTTGAGTCGTTGTGCCGTATTGGTGCACAGATGAAAGAAAATGACATTGTTGACTATTTCATTGCAGTAGTAAAGGTAATGCATTTATACAGTGAGACATTCAATTGATTGTTGTCAAATATTTGTGGCACTCCTTGACCTCATCATTATATGCCTTCTGTAATATATATGTTTGCATGATATTTCTACTTCTTGCCTTTTAGGTAACTGCGTTTGCATTGTATTCTTCTGTATAGTGACTTGCTCCAACATATGGCTGTTAATTGGAAATACTGCTGTACTCTTTAAAGAAATATAAGACTTTTTAGATATATTTCTTTACCGAGAGAGTACTTAGATAAATGTAGCAATGCAGTTTTATTTTCTGTTGATATCTTTATGCCTGTTCGTTCAACCAGTCTTTACTCTTTTCAGAGGCTAGCGGCTGGTGAGTGGTTTACAGCTCGAGTATCATCCTGTGGTCTTTTCCATATAGCCTATCCAAGTGCCACCGATCCGTTGAAAACAGAACTGAGGACTATTTATGGCCAGTTATGCCAAGATGACATGCCTATGGTCAGAAGGGCAGCTGCATCAAATCTTGGGAAGTTTGCTGCCACTGTTGAACAGAGCCATTTGAAGACAGAAATCATGTCGATCTTTGATGATCTTACCCAAGATGGTACTTTCTTCTACATCTTTGACATACTGTTTAATGAAATAATTCTCTAGTTCAGGCAAATAGTTACCTGTTCAAAAAGTGGAATAGAACACATGTATTGTAGTTTCTGATGTTGCCATCAAACAGTTATTGTGTTCTCTGAATGATTGTGTTTGTAATCATGCGGTCTCCTCATTAATCTGCCGTGGAGATCTTTTATTGATTTTTCAGTGATTGTGCTTACTAGCGTAGTCAGTGATTGTTACATGTAGCTTATCTCTAGCTTTCTTGCAATTAATTTGACATATTTTTTCAAGTACCATTTAGTAGTTTATCTTTTTGTATGGTGGTAGCGCATGTTCCTAATTTTCCGATTCTGCTTTATTATTGTTAATTTATATAGGGTCTCAAGTAGTCCTGTATGGCAGTGTGGTGTAGTACGGTTAGGTTCCTTGTGATTTGTTATGAATCCTTTAGGACTGAAACCAAAAGTATCCTGCTATATTTTATCTTCTTCATTCTGAACATGATATCAGTCTGCCTATGCTCCAAGATATCAAAATAAACTCTTAAAACTCTGGGACTATTCTTTTATACTTGAATGTACCAAAATATCAATATATGTATGAGCCATAAAACTAGCTCCTGGAACTTTCTTGTCCAACATTTTGTACAATGGTAAACGAGTCGAGAGTTTGAGACATTGATTACACGCTGTTATTGGCCTTCATTTGCAGATCAAGATTCAGTACGTTTATTGGCAGTTGAAGGCTGTGCCGCTCTTGGAAAATTGTTAGAACCCCAAGATTGTGTAGCCCATATCCTTCCAGTCATTGTTAATTTCTCCCAGGTACATTACTGACATAACTAATAGTCTTTGTATGGTATTGTTATATAACTTTGTGATTGCTACAGTTTCATGTTACCCAGAACTGCTTATTTGTTTAACTCTGTTGTTAAGTTCATCATCATGGTTGTGCTGCTACTAACACTTGTTCCATAACTCCTCTGTTAGGATAAATCTTGGCGTGTCCGTTATATGGTTGCAAACCAGTTGTATGAGCTCTGCGAGGCAGTTGGCCCCGAGCCTACAAGGTTAGTGACCTTCTTCATCAATTGTAACATACTTGAATTTTTAATATTTGTGAAGTGTATTTTGATTTCCACGGGCTAGTTGTTATATTACATGTAAATACATATATTTAATCTGATTGGTTGATGACTTGATGTGTTCATATATTTGTTAACAGAGCGGACCTGGTGCCTGCATATGTTCGCCTCCTCCGTGATAATGAGGCTGAAGTGCGGATAGCAGCTGCCGGAAAAGTTACGAAGTTCTGTAGGATATTAAGTCCACAGCTTGCAATTCAGCACATTCTGCCGTGTGTTAAGGTGCGGCCGGGGCAGTTACTGAGAATCATTTGTATTCTGCTGCTGTTATTGTCAATAGACTAACTCTTGCCAATTTCATCTGCAGGAATTGTCATCAGATTCGTCTCAGCATGTTCGCTCAGCTTTGGCTTCAGTCATCATGGGAATGGCCCCTGTCTTGGGGAAGGTGCGAGCAATGATGCATCCATAATTCTTGAATTGCCTTTCAGTTTTGCAAACATGTTTACAGACAAATTAATGCTCTTTTACATTTTAATGAATATCCATCTGGTGGCTCTAGACCTATGAATATATTTTATAAATACCTGTTTCCATTATCATTTTACTCTTGTGACCTGCCATATGAAAGTAGTATTCGCCGTTTATACTGAAATTTTAGCGAGACATGGCGCATAATCACTTCTTTGAATTGTTGTTATCCTGGATTTCTCAGCATGTCAGCTAGAACAATGCAGATGTTTTTGGTTTGTGTTCCATATGCACTGGTCCATTTGCCAGTTACATGTACATGTTTTGTGACGGTATTTTGCATCCAGTATCCAAAGACTTGTCCTTTATTTACTCTTCTATTGCTAGTTGCTACAAATCAAATCTGTTTATTTCGTATATCTGTGTGATACTACTATAATTTGTTGCCAATAGTTTCTGCTCTAAATGCAATTACTATCAACAATCCATCATCGTTCTTTGCTGAAGGATGAATTTCGTATATCTTTGTGTGATACTACTATAATTTCGTATATCTTTTGCTTTCTGCAGGATGCTACCATTGAACAACTTCTTCCTATTTTTCTTTCTTTGCTGAAGGATGAATTTCCTGATGTTCGACTGAACATAATCAGCAAGCTTGATCAAGTTAATCAGGTCAGTACTATTTTTGTTTCTTGCTTCTCTTGCAATTAATAGCTGGTTTGTTTGTGAATCTTTGGTACGCTTCCAGCATGATATTCTTTGCTTTACCCCAGTGTAAGTACTATTTTTGTTTCTTGCTTCTCTTGCAATTAATAGCTGGTTTGTTTGTGAATCTTTGGTACGCTTCCAGCATGATATTCTTTGCTTTACCCCAGTGTAACTGAGATTGATCTTACCACTTTGTTTACCCCAAATACAAGGGACATGTGCAAAAGTTGGCTACTATACAACTGAGATGACTCGGTGTTAACCCACTTGCCCTAGGTCTTTATCTGCAACCCCATGGGTCGTAACACTTTGCACTTCCCAATATAATAAGTTTGCGATAAATACATGTCATCTGGCACCAAAATACGTTTCTGAGCGAAGGTCGTACTACCATTCAAAGCCATTTTTACACCAATTCCCCCTTTCACTCCCCCCACCTCCCTTTGGCTATTGCAATTGCCATTAATCAGTATGGGACTAAAGTAACACTCGCCGTTAAATGTATCATGTGGTATAATAAAGATGAGTAATGCCATATTTTGCCTGTATTATGGTGAGTGTAACGTTCTGAGACGACGTACATACGAAAACAGAAGGAGTAGCAGCTATCCCCTTAATCAAGTCTGTTTCTCCTATTGACTGATATTTGCTGTATTTTTCCCTTGGCCATTTCACATTTTCTGATGCTTTTGCAATCTTTCAGGTCATTGGAATTGACTTGCTGTCGCAATCTCTATTGCCGGCTATTGTAGAACTTGCGGAGGATAGGCACTGGAGGGTTCGGCTTGCAATAATTGAGTACATCCCTCTGCTGGCTAGTCAGTTAGGTGTTGGGTTTTTTGATGACAAGCTGGGGGCACTTTGCATGCAATGGTTGGAAGATAAGGTATACACTATTCTGATATCTAAGCACATGTTTGGTTCAAGGTTGATTTTCCCACAGCTAAGGTTAGGCAATGTGTGTATTCCTATAAATGTGGCCAATAAATTAGATTCCAGGAATGGCAAAAGATGGGAAAATTTTGTATTGACACATGGGCCATATGTGACACATGGGCCATATGTATAATAAATTGTGCCAACTAACAAAACACACATCTAAGAAACTGTTGTGCTCCTAAGGTTTTAGGCGTGGCAAAGCCCCTTTGTTTCTTTGATTTTTTTTTGAAATAAACAAAGCAGTACACTGCTGCAATTTTGGCATATGACCTCAAACATTTTGTTCCAGCGTATAGCAGTACATTGCTGCGATTTTGGCATATGACCTCAAACATTTTGTTCCAGCGTATAGCAGTACACTGCTGCGATTTTGGCATATGACCTCAAACATTTTGTTCCAGCGTATAGCAGTACATTGCATGAGGAGCACATGTGATATTTAACAACTTTCACATGTGATTTTCCCCTCATTTACCAGTAATTGACTGAACTCGGTGTTCAGTTTTAGTGAAATTCGATGCACTTTGCCGGTTGGCTTGCATATTTTCTGTAGTCATAAACAAAATGCGGCTTACATCTTTTCTCTGGTTAAGATTGATATACACTCCCTCTGTTCACTATTATATTCTAACTTTATGCTGAATCGGATGTATATAGATACATTTTAGTGTGTTTGTTCACTCATTTCAGTCCGTATGTAGTCCATACCGAAATATCCAAAACATCTTATAATAGTGAACGGAGGGAGTAATAAACAAGAGGCTGTCACTCTACCTATAAATGCAGGAATGGTTAACCAGAGTTTGAATTTCAGGTTTTCTCGATCAGAGAAGCTGCCGCAAACAACTTGAAGCGCCTGGCGGAGGAGTTCGGTCCAGAGTGGGCTATGCAACACATAATTCCTCAGGTTCTTTATGTACTATCTAAACACTAGGCATACTTTAAACATGCACTAAAGCTGGCACACCCGCAGCTAAGCAGGCATCTTGTTGTGGGGTTTCATATTTAAGTCTGAACAGGTTCAATCATTGCTTAGTGAAAAATATTAAAAGTACCTTTTGCATTAATGATGTTTTGATACAGGCTAGAAAATCTGTACTTTTTTTTACTCTGCATACTGGACTAGACCATCTGTCTTGAAAGCTTACATGTTCTATTTTCTAGGTGTTGGAGAAGATAAACAACCCACATTATCTGTATCGCATGACCATCCTGCAAGCTATCTCATTGCTAGCCCCTGTCATGGGTGCAGAAATAACATGCCAAAAGCTGCTCCCTGTCGTCATTAATTCCTCGAAGGACAGGTGAGCGGCAACTAACATAATTGGCAGAACTCAATAATTTTAGTGCTTTGCTGACATACTTCTGAACTTTCAGAGTGCCGAACATCAAGTTCAATGTTGCGAAAGTTCTGCAGTCGCTTGTACCAATCCTTGATCAATCTGTGAGTTCTTCAGTTTCTTCTGCATGATCCCATTTTTGCTGTATAGTTCGGTTTATGGATTATTGGGGAATATCATGAATACTAACTTTGCAGGTTGCTGAGAAGACTGTGAAGCCATGCCTCGTCGAGCTGAGCGAGGACCCTGATGTGGATGTACGATACTATGCAAACCAGGCCCTTCAGGCGTGTGACCAGATCATGATGTCTAGCTAACTAAGCTACTGTCGTCACGGTTCTTTAGAAGCTATTCTTAGTCCAGCTTGGAGTACATGTAATTTACCCTTAAGAGTCTGAGAGTTCTTTCTAGCCCAGTAATTTACCTATACTTCCATGCTGATAATGGATGGGCTCTGTTCCCCTTTTGTTGTTATTAATGTTGTATAATTGAGCAACGAGACACGTTGTTTTGATGGTGTGCTTAAATTGATAGTTTGAACTTGATTTCTGTCATTGCATGTGTTGGGTGTGCTTTTACCGAATGCAACCATTGTCCGTTGTTTCTGACTGTACTTTTGTATTTTTAAATTTCTGCTATTATCTTGGAGGTGGATGAAATGCCCATGAATCAACTGGTAACGTGCAAGTACTATTTAATTCAACTTTGTTAATAGCCCATAGTTAAGGTTTCAACAGCTTGACTGTTTTTAGAGCATCTCCAATAGAAAAGATGCAAATTGGAGATGTAAAACAGGAGATGTAAAAATTTACATCTTCAAAAAGTGGCTTTTGCATCTTCAAAGAAGGGCGGACTTCAACAGAAGATGCAAAACGAATATAAAGAGTAACTCCAATAGAAGATGCAAACTAGAGATGTAAAACCGGCGTGTGACTGCTGTGAAGCTGCCGCCAGCCGCATTTGCACATTAAATTTTCATAATTCTATACACTGAAGTGCATCATCGACCATAATTTTAAATACTACAAGTAAAAGTCAATTGTCTCAAACGAAATTGTTGGCCCAACAAATGAAAATGCACACACATTACTCAATTTGCGTCCTCTTTGTTGCCACTAGTGCCATTGTCGAGGGTGGTATGATCATCATCAATGGCTTCTTTCTCGACGTTTTCTTGTGTTGAAGTCTTGTTGCCGCGAACTCCACCATAAGCACATTCATTGCCATCTTCCATGCCGCTCATGTTGGCACCGAAGCCACATCCCATGCCACTCATCATGTTGCCGCTGAAGCCACCTTCCGTGCCGGTCATGTTGCCGCTGAAGCCACTTCCCATTCCACCTCCCATTACTCTGAAGCCACCATCCATGTTGCCACCAAAGCCACCTTCCATGTTTCCACCAAATGCACCATTCATGGCACCACCCATCATGTTCATGTACCCTCCCATTCCACCTCCCATTCCTCCTCCCATGGCACCTTCCATTCCTCCTCCTATTCCTCCTCCCATC
This sequence comes from Triticum dicoccoides, assembly GCF_002162155.2. NCBI lineage: Eukaryota > Viridiplantae > Streptophyta > Magnoliopsida > Poales > Poaceae > Triticum > Triticum dicoccoides. The sequence goes on along the minus strand of NC_041388.1, from coordinate 304,574,087 downwards.
ATGCTTCTCATGAGCATTTGCTTTTTCATGAGCATTTCATCGCGACAAAGTTCGGCATACGCCTTTGCCTTGGCATCAAGAGTTGATGTGTCCATGAACATAAACTCGAGTGCCTTCTCCTTGACTATCTTCATCTCCTCGGCCGTCGCCTTTCTCTCCTCAACCTCAACCTTTCTCTCCTCGGTCGCCGCCAACCTCTCTTCGGCCGCCGCCCTCTTCTCCTCGGCCGTCGCCCTCTTCTCCTCGGTCGTCGCCCTCCATCGCTAGGCTTCACTCCTCCCCTCAATTTCTTTGAGCTTCAACATTTTTTTCTTCCGCATACTCTTTCCTAGCCGTGACAATGGCACCAAATCCATCCTTGAGATCATTGTCTCCGGCCTTGGATCCCTTCACTTTCTTAGTTCCATCGGGCCTATATGATTTAGTCACCGAGTGAGGAGTGGGTCTCCTTCTCTCCTCACCCGGGCCATCTTCTTCATCCTCCACCACCACACTTTTCTTCTTCGAAGCATCAAAAACTTCTCTAGTTTGCACTTCTCCTCATCCTTGAGCTCTTTGAAGCAATGATGGAAAGTGAAAACTTCTCCTTTCTTCTTCCTCTTCTCTCCATGGTCGTTCCTCTCTCTAAATAATCCTTGCGCAATCATTTTCTACAAGAAAACAATCAAGATGTCATCTTCAAATTAGTGAACATTTCAATATTTGCGGAAAGTAGAGAAAGCACACATGAATAGCAAATGATTATGACCAAGTCACCTTCACCACAACCACTTGGGTTCATGCGATCAACATTTGCCAAGCAATCCTCCCACTTTTCACATTCGGCATTGATGGCGCCCCAACGTTGACGAAGGGAGTCACTTGAGCGATAGTGGCCGCTAGTGTTATGCGCATCCAAGAAATCCTTGATGTGTTGCCAATATGTGACGACGGATTGGTCGATCCCAATGGTTGCATCTTAAGAGACTTTCTTTCAAGCGATGCAAATCAACACATCTTCGGTGCCGGTATAATTTGCGGTTCTTCCCTTCAAAACAAAGCCCTCATCATCCATGTCAAGATTTTCATCACCATATTGTGACGTTTCATATTCTTGTGATGCACACTCATGTGAATAATCATCATTTGTCACATTTGTGGCGTGCATGAAAGCTTCATCATCGAGACTACAAATGGACGTACACAGAATCAACTACACATTCTATTGGAATCGACAATTGGAACAATAGATAATTGCACAAGATATTTTTTACCTTTGCGACATATCATCGAACATGTTGGATGCGCTTGCCATCGGCATGGACACATCTTTCTTCATGGCCGGTGGCGGCGGTAGAGGAGGTGGATGAGGAGCACCGTGGCCGGATGAGGACGCTATGGTCAGCGACAGCTGCAAATCTCCCGTCGTAGCCGCGTCCGGCTTCGAGATTTTTGGCGACCGAGGTTGGTTCCCCGCCGGGTTGCGGCCCCGCGCCGCCGGCCGCTTCACGCCTCTACCGCGAGGCTTGGCGCTCCCCCTGCTTCTGAAGGAAATATGCCCTAGAGGCAATAATAAAGTTGTTATTTCATATTACCTTATATCATGATAAATGTTTATTATTCATGCTAGAATTGTATTAACCGCAAACTTGATACATGTGTGGATACATAGACAAAACACCGTGTCCCTAGTAAGCCTCTACTAGACTAGCTCGTTAATCAAAGATGGTTAAGTTTCCTAACCATAGACATGTGTTGTCATTTGATGAATGAGATCACATCATTAGGAGAATGATGTGATGGACAAGACCCATCCATTAGCTTAGCATGTTGATCTTTTAGTTTTATTGCTATTGCTTTCTTCATGTCAAATACATATTCCTTCGACTATGAGATTATGCAACTCCCGGATATCGAAGGAATACCTTGTGTGCTATCAAATGTCACAACGTAACTGGGTGATCATAAAGATGCTCTACAGGTATCTTCGAAGGTGTTTGTTGAGTTGGCATAGATCGAGATTAGGATTTGTCACTTCGAGCATCGGAGAGGTATCTCTGGGCCCTCTCGATAATACACATCATAAGATTGCAAGCAAACGACTAAGGAGTTAGTCACGAGGTGATGTATAACGGAACGAGTAAAGAGACTTGCCGGTAAAGATATTGAACTAGGTATGAAGATACCGATGATCGAATCTCGGGCAAGTAACATACGTATGTTGTCATAACGGTTCGACCGATAAAGATCTTCGTAGAATATGTAGGAGCCAATATGAGCATCCAGGTTCCGCTATTGGTTATTGACCGTAGAGGTGTCTCGGTTATGTCTTCATAGTTCTCGAACCCGTAGGGTCAGCACGCTTAACGTTCGTTGATGATATATTATTATATGAGTTATGTGATTAGGTGAACGAATGTTGTTCGGAGTCCCGAATGAGATCACGTACATGACAATAAGTCTCGAAATGGTCGAGAGGTAAAGATTGATATATAGGACGATGGTATTTGGACACCATAAGTGTCCCGGAGGGTACCGGGTACTTATCGGGTCACCGGAATGGAGTTTCGGGCACCCCCGACAAAGATATGGGCCTTATGGGCCAAGTGAGGGAACACACCAGCCCTGGTGCGCCCCTACAGAGGCCAGCCCTATGAGGAGGAGAGGGAAAGAGGGGAGGGCAAGGAAAGTGTGGATTAGGATCCCTACTTTCTTCCCTCTCCCCCCTCTTTCCTCCCCCTCGATTATATATGGCAGGGGGCGCGCGCGGCTTGGGAGGGACTCCAAGTAGGATTCCTCCTACTTGGGAGCCTCCTATGGCTGCTCCTCCCTCCCTCCCACCTATATATATATTAGGAGGGGGGCGCCTAGCATACACCAATAATTGTTAGCCATGTGCGGCGCCCCCCTCCACAGTTTACGCCTCCGGTCATATCTTCGTAGTGCTTAGGCGAAGCCCTGCACGGATCACTTCACCATCACCGTCACCACACTGTCGTGCTGATAGAACTCATCTACTTCCTTGACACTTTGTTGGATCAAGAGTTTGAGGGATGTGTGCAGAACTCGGAGGTACCATACGTTCGGTGCTTGATCGGTCGGAACGAGAAGAAGTTCGACTACATCAACCGTGTTGTCAAACGCTTCCGCTTTCGGTCTACGAGGGAACATGGACACACTCTCCCCCTCTCATTGCTATGCATCTCCTAGATAGATCTTGCGTGAGCGTAGGGATTTTTTTGAAATTACATGCTACGTTCCCTAACAGTGGCATCCGAGCCAGGTCTATGCGTAGATGATATGCACAAGTAGAACACAAAGAGTTGTGGGCGGTGATCATCATACTGCTTACCATCAATGTCTTATTTTGATTCGGCAAAATTGTTGGATGAAGCGGCCCGGACCAACTTTGCATGACCACGTTCATAAGACCGATTGCACCGACAAACATGCAACTAAGTTTTGCATAAAGGTGGCTGGCGGGTGTCTGTTTCTACAACTTTAGTTGAATCAAATTTGACTACAGCCGGTCCTTGTTGAAGGTTAAAACAACAAACTTGATAAATCATCATTGTGGTTTTGATGCGTATGTAAGAACGGTTCTTGCTAGAAGCCCATAGCAGCCACGTAAAACTTGCAACAACGAAGTAGAGGACATTTAACTTGTTTTTGCAGGGCATGTGTGATGTGATATGGTCAAGACATGATGTGATATACGTTATTGTATGAGATAAAAGTTACTGCCAACCGGCAGGAGCCTTATTGTTGTCTTTTTATTGTCTGAAATGCAAACGCCATGTAATTGCTTTACTTTATCACTATGCGTTAGCGATAGTTGTAGAAGCAATAGTTGGCGAGACGACCACGACGCTACGATGGAGATCAAGGTGTCAAGCCAGTGACGATGGAGATCATAACGGTGCTTTGGAGATGGAGATCAAAGGCACAAGATGATGATGGCCATATCATGTCACATATTTTGATTGCATGTGATGTTTATCTTTTATGCACCTTATTTTGCTTAGTACAGCGGTAGCATTATAAGATGACCCCTTACTAAAATTTCAAGGTATGAGTGTTCTCCTTGAGTATGCGCCGTTGCGACACTTCGTCATGCTGAGACACCATGTGATGATCGGGTGTGATAAGCTCTATGTTCACATACAACGTGTGCAAGACAGTTTTGCACCTGCAGAGTACTCGGGTTAAACTTGACGAGCCTAGTATGTACAAACATGGCCTCGGAACACTGGAGACCGAAAGGTCGAACATGAATCATATAGTAGATATGATCAACATAGAGATGTTCACCATTGAAGACTACTCCATCTCACGTGATGATCAGACATGGTTTAGTTGATTTGGATCACGTAATCATTTAGATGACTCGAGGGATGTCTATCTAAGTGGGAGTTCTTAAGTAATATGATTAATTGAACTTAATTTATCATGAACTTACTCCTGATAGTATTTGCATATCTTGTTGTAGATCAATAGCTCGCGTATAGCTCCCCTGTTTAATTTTTGATATGTTCCTAGAGAAAACTAAGTTGAAAGATGATAGTAGCAATGATGCGGACTGGGTCCGTAATCCGAGGATTATCCTCATTGCTGCACAGAAGAATTATGTCCTTAATGCACCACTAGGTGACGAACCTATTGCAGGAGCAGATGCAGATGTTATGAACATTTTGCAAGCTCGGTATGATGACTACTTGATAGTTTAGTGCACCATGCTTTATGGCTTAGAACTGGGACTTCAAAAATGTTTTGAACTCCATGGAGCATATGAGATGTTCCAAGAAGCTGAAAATGATATTTCAGACTCATGCCCGTGTTAAGAGGTATGAGACCTCTGACAAGTACTTTGCCTACAAGATGGAGGAGAATAGCTCGGCTAGTGAGCATGTGCTTAGAATGTCTGGGTACTACAATCGCTTGAATCAAGTGGGAGTTAATCTTCCAGATAAGATAATGATTGACAGAGTTCTCTAGTCACTATCACCAAGTTACTAGAACTTTGTGATGAACTATAATATGCAAGGGATGATGAAAACGATTTCCAAGCTCTTTGCGATGCTAAAATCAGCGAAGGTAGAAATCAAGAAATAGCATCAAGTGTTGATGGATAACAAGACCACTAGTTTCAAGAAAAAGGGCAAGGGAAAGAAAGGGAAACTTAAAAAGAATGGCAAGAAAGTTGCCACTCCCATGAAGAAGCCCAAAGCTAGACCCAAGCCTGAAACTGAGTGCTTCTACTGCAAAGGCAATGGTCACTGGAAGTGGAACTGCCCTAGATACTTGGCGGATAAGAAGGATGGCAAAGTGAACGAAGGTATATTTGATATACATGTTACTCATGTGTACTTTACTAGTGTTTATAGCAACCCCTCGGTATTTGATACTGGTTCAGTTGCTAAGAATAGTAACTCGAAACAAGAGTTGCAAAATAAACAAAGACTATTTAAGGACGAGGTGTCGATGTGTGTTGGAAGTAATTCCAAGGTTGATACGATCACCATCACACACTCCCTCTACCATTGTGATTAGAATTGAACCTAAATAAATGTTATTTGGTGTTTGCGTTGAGCATTAATATAATTAGATCATGTTTATTGCAATATTGTTATTCATTTAAGTCAGAGAATAATTGTTGTTATGTTTATATGAATAAAACCTCCTATGGTCATACACCCAATGTGAATGGTTTATTGAATCTCGATCGTAGTGATACACATATTCATAATATTGATGCCAAAAGATGCAAAGTTGATAATGATCGTGCAACATATTTGTGGCACTGCTGTTTAGGTCATATTGGTGTAAAACGCATGAAGAAACTCCATGCAGATGCAATTTTGGAATCACTTGATTATGAATCATTTGATACTTGCGAACCATGCCTCATGGGCACGATGACTAAAACTCCGTTCTCCAGAACGATGGAGCGAGCTAATGACTTATTGGAAATAATACATACCGATGTATGTGGTTCGATGAGTATTGAAGCTCACGGCGGGTATCGTTATTTTCTAACCTTCATAGATGATTTAAGTAGATATGGGTATATCTACTTAATGAAACACAAGCCTGAAATGTTTGAAAAGTTTAAAGAATTTCAGAGTGAAGTGGAGAATCATCGTAACAAGAAAATAAAGTTTATACGATCTGATCGTGGAGGCGAATATTTGAGTTACGAGTTTGGCCTTCATTTAAAACAATATGGAATAGTTTCACAACTCACACCACCTGGAACACCATAGCGTAATGGTGTGTCCGAACGTCGTAACCATACTTTATTAGATATGGTGCGATCTATGATGTCTCTTACCAATTTACCACTATCGTTTTGGGGTTATGCATTAGAGACAGTTGCATTCACGTTAAATAGGGCAGCATCTAAATACATTGAGACGACACCGTATGAACTACGGTTTGGCAAGAAACCAAAGCTGTCATTTCTTAAAGTTTGGGGTTGCGATGCTTATGTGAAAAAGCTTCAACGTGATAAGCTCGAACCCAAATCGGAGAAATGCGTCTTCATAGGATACCCAAAAGAAACTGTTGGGTACACCTTCTATCACAGATCCAAAGGCAAGATTTTTGTTGCTAAGAATGGTTCCTTTCTAGAGAAGGAGTTTCTCTCGAAAGAAGTGAGTGGGAGGAAAGTAGAACTTGATGAGGTAATTGTACCTTCTCTCGAATTGGAGAGTAGTTCATCACAGAAAACCGTTCCCATGATGCCTACACCAACTAGAGAGGAAGCTAATGATAATGATCATGAAACTTCAGATCAAGTTACTACTGAACCTCGTAGGTCAACCAGAGCATGTTATGCACCAGAGTGGTATGGTAATCCTGTTCTGGAAGTCATGTTACTAGACCATGACGAACCTACGAGCTATGAAGAAGCTATGATGAGCCCATATTCCGACAGATGGCTTGAGACCATGAAATCTGAGATAGGATCCATGTATGAGAACAAATTGTGGACTTTGATGGACTTGCCCAATGATCGGCAAGCCATTGAGAATAAATGGATCTTCAAGAGGAAGACATACACTAATGGTAGTGCTACTATCTACAAAGCTCGACTTGTCACAAAAGGTTTTCAACAAGTTCAAGGTGTTGACTACGATGAGATTTTATCACTCGCAACGATGCTTAAGTCTATCCGAATCATGTTAGCAATTGCCGCATTTTATGAAATATGGCAAATGGATGTCAAAACTGCACTCCTTAATGGATTTCTTAAAGAAGAGTTGTATATGATGCAACCAAAAGGTTTTGTCGATCCTAAAGGTGCTAACAAAGTGTGCAAGCTCCAGCAATCCATTTATGGACTGGTGCAAGCTTCTCGGAGTTGGAATATACGCTTTGATAAGGTGATCAAAGCATATGGTTTTATAAAGATCTTCGTAGTATATGTAGGATCCAATATGAGCATCCATGTTCCGCTATTGACTATTGACCGGAGAGGTGTCTCGGTCATCTCTACATAGTTCTCGAACCCGTAGGGTCCGCACGCTTAACGTTCGATGACGATATTGTATTATAGGAGTTATGTAATTTGGTGATCAAATGTTGTTCGGAGTCCCAGATGAGATCACGGACATGCTGAGGATTCTCGAAATGGCCGAGAGGTAAAGATTGATATATAGGACGATAGTATTCGTACATCGGAAGTGTTCCAGAGGGTACCGAGTACATATCGGGTCACCGGAAGGGGTTCCGGGCACCCCCGACAAAAGATATGGGCCTAATGGGCCAAGAGGGGGAACACACCAGCCACCAGAGGCTGGTATGCCCCCCATATGGGCCAAACCAGAGGAGAAGGAAAGAGGGGAAGGGAGAAGGAAAGGGGAGGGATCCTGCCTCCGCCTTCCTTCCCTCCTCCCTCCTCTTTCCTCCCCCCTTCGACAGATAAGGAGGGGGGGGGCGGCCATGGGGAGACCCCAAATAGGATTCGACCTACTTGGGCACCTCCTTGGCTGCCTCCCCTCTTCCTCCCACCTATATATATGTGGGGGGTGCCCCTAGCACACCCCGGACAATTGTTAGCCGTGTGCAGCGCCCCCCTACACTGTTTACTCCGACGGTCATAGTTTCGTAGTGCTTAGGCGAAGCCCTACGAGGATCACTTCACCATCACCGTCACCACACCGTCGTGTTGACGGAAATCATCTACTACATCGACGTCTTGCTGGATCAAGAAGACGAGGGACGTCACCGAGCTGAACGTGTGCAGAACGCGGAAGTGCCGTGCGTTTGGTACTTGATCGGTTGAAGCACGAAGAAGTTCGACTACATCAACCACGTTAAGAAACGGTTCTGCTTACGGTCTACGAGGGTACATAGACACACTCTCCCCCTCATTGCTATGCATCTCCATGTATAGATCATTGCGTGTGCGTAGATTTTTTTTGTTTTCATGCAACGTTTCCCAACAGTGGCATCATGAGCTAGGTCTATGCGTAGATGATTGATGTCTACTATGCAACTTTATTCTTGTAGACACATCTTGGGCCTCCAAGCACAGAGTTTTGTAGGACAGTAGCAATTTTCCCTCAAGTGGATGACCTAAGGTTTATCAATCCGTGGGAGGCATAGGATGAAGACGGTCTATCTCAACCAACCCTGCAACCAAATAATAAAAAGTCTCTTGTGTCCCCAACACACCAAATACAATGGTAATTTGTATAGGTGCACTAGTTCGATGAAGAGATGGTGATACAAGTGTAATATGGATAGTAGATATTGATTTTTTAATAAGAATAAAAAATAGCAAGGTAGCAATTGATAAAACGGAGCACAAATGGTATTTGCAATGCTTTAAAATGAGGCCTAGGGTCCATACTTTCACTAGTGAAATCCCTCAACAATGCTAATATAATTGGATCATATAACCACCCCTCAACGTGCAATGAAGAATCACTCCAAAGTTCCTATCTAGCGGAGAACATAAGAAGAAATTGTTTGTAGGGTATGGAACCACCTCGAAGCTATTCTTTCCGATCGATCTATCCAAGAGTTCGTACTAAAATAACACCAAATAATTTCAGATTCATAATACTCAATCCAACACAAAGAACCTCAAAGAGTGCCCCAATATTTATACCGGAGAAACAAAGACAAGAACGTGCATCAACCCCTATGCGTAGATTACCCCAATGTCACCTCAGGAATCCCCGAGTTGAGTGCCAAAACATATATCAAGTGAATAAAAATAATACCCCACTGTCACCATGGGTATTCATATGCAAGACATATATCAAGTGCTCTCAAATCCATAAAAGTATTCAATCCGATAAAACAAAATCTCAAAGGGAAAACTCAATTCATCACAACAAGATAGAGAGGGGAAAACACCATATGATCCAACTATACTAACAAAGTCCCCGATACATCAAGGTCGTGCCATCAAGAACACTAGAGAGAGAGAGAGATTAAACACATAGCTACTGTCCCTCAGCCCCGAGGGTGGACTACTCCCTCCGCATCATGGTGGCCGCCTGGATGATGAAGATGGCCACCGGTGATGATTTCCCCTCCGACGGAGTGCTGGAACGGGGTCTACATTGGTTTCTCATGGCTATAGAGGCTTGCGGCTACGGAAGTTCTGATCTAGGGTAACCCTGAGGGTTTTTGGAATATTTGGCAATTTATAGGGCGAAGAGGCGGTGCGGGAGGCCACCGAGGTGGGCACAACCCACCGGGGCGCGTGGGTTGTGCCCCCTCGCCCCCAGGTGCTGCTCTGGCCCATTGGATGTCTTCCGGTCCATAAAAAATCCACAAAAAGTTTCGCGGTGTTTGGACTCCGTTTGATATTGATTTCCTGCGATGTAAAAAACAAGCAAAAAAGAGCAACCGACACTGGGCACTGGGTCAATAGGTTAGTCCCAAAAAATGATATAAAGTTGCTCTAAAATGATTATAAAACATCCAGGAATGATAATATAACAACATGAATACTTTATAAATTATAGATACGTTGAAGACGTATCAACGTCCCCAAGCTTAATTCCTACTCGTCCTCGAGTAGGTAAATGATAAAAGAAATAATTTATGAAGTGTGAATGCTAGCAAATCGCACAAGTTTGATCAATGACAATTTCAATCACTTTTCCTAGCATCATAACAACAATTCTTTCTTATAAAACTTCTCATGTTAAAGTAGCAACCAATTCACATGTTAAGGTTCAAACAATGAATTCTCTTGAAACTCAACAACCTATGTTCTCAGCCACCAAGCAATTGCAATTCAACTTATTCAACAAAGTCTAAGTAAGAGCTCCACATACTCAACCATCATATAGTCTTCTATTATTGCTAACACTCACCGCATACACATGAGGAAAACATTTCAATCGGACACATAGAAAGATAGGGGATTATAATTTCGCGTCCCAATGTATTCCCCTCAAGGGCGATGTCAACAATAATAACTCATGCTACCCATATCCAACTGGATATATGTGACTAGAGCTTTCCTCACCACATGATGCTTGCCAAAAGAGAAAAATAAAAAGGAATAGAGGGAAAAACTTTGACTCTTGCATTAAAGTAAATACATAAAAGTAAAAGGTAGGCCCTTCGCAGAGGGAAGGAGAGGTTGCAATGCGCTTTTTGTTTGTATGCTCAATCCCTTAGCGCAAAAGAACAACATGTTATATCGCCCCTTATGATAGCAACCTTTATCATGCAGTCTGTCGCTTTTATTCTTTGCCATCACAAGTTCGTACAACGCTCAATTTTCTCTTACACTAAATGATCTAACACTTTTAGAAGCAATTTTTATTGCCTTATTGCACCGATGACAACTTACTTGAAGGATCTTACCCAATCCTTAGGTAGGTATGGTGGACTCTTGAAAATAAGATTTGGGTTTAAGGGTTTTTGGATGCACAAGTAGTATCTCTACTTGGTGCATAATTTTTTGCTAGCAAAGATGGGGGGCAAGCACCACATGTTGAAGGATCTATGACAATATAACTTCTACGTGAATATGAACAAACATAAATCATTACGTTGTCTTCCTTGTCCAACATCAACAATTTTGGCATATAATATTTTGATGGGGGCTCACAATCAAAAAAGATTTCCAAGATAGTGTATTTGCATGTGAAAGTTCTCTTCCTTCTACTAATCATTCATGAATTGCTTGTATGACTAATATTGTGATTTTCAAGCTTCAAAAGATTTCACTTTCTAAACCCAATGTGAAGCTACCACTAGGCATGATATGAACATATAATTTCAGCTTCACTATATTCAATTTATTCAACAATTTACTCATAGGATATAAGTGAAGCACAAGAGTAAATGACAAGCTACTCCAAAAAGATATAAGTGAAGATCAAACGAGTAGTTAAGTAAATGGGTAGCTATTTGGGGACTCTCTTATTTGAAAACTTTCAGATCTAAGTATTTTATTAAAACAACAAGCAAAACAAAACAAAATGACATTCCAAGAATAGCACAACTCATGTGAAGAAGCAAAAACTTAGGCGCAACCGAGGCTAACCGATAATTGTTGACGAAGAAAGGTGGGATGCCTACCGGGGCATCCCCAAGCTTAGATGTTTGAGACTTCTTGGAATATTAACTTGGGATGCCTTGGGCATCCCCAATCTTGAGCTCTTGTGTCTTCTTCATTCTTCTCATAACACGGTTTCCCTAATTATTAAAACTTCATCCACACAAAACTCAACAAGAACCCGTGAGATAAGTTAGTATAAACCAATGCAAAACCCTTATCATTCTCTACTATAGCAAATCACTAAAATTATTATTAAACATTGCATACTAAATGCCTCTGCATATTTAATAGTTCTATCCTCAAATAGAATCATTAAACAAGAAAACATATGCAAACAATGCAACCATAACAGCAATCTGCCAAAACAGTACAGTCTGTAAAGAATGCAAGAACAATCATACTTCTGTAACTCCAAAAATTATGAAAATTTACCACACCATAGAAAATTTTGCATATCTTATTGTTCAAAAAGTTTCAACATTTAATCACATTCTGACTTTTCTAGAGAATTTTTGCAACAACGATGAACTTTCTATTTTCAAACAGCAACATGTAGACTTGTAAAATAAGCATAGTAAAGGCTATCATTGCCACTTTTATTGAAATAAAACATGCAAATCATTACTCTAAATAACAGCAAGCAAACACTAAAAAAAATAAAATGACACTCCAAGTAAAACTCATATCATGTGACAAATGAAAATATAGCCCCAAGTGAGGTTACCGATATTGTTGGAGACGAAAGAGGGGATGCCTTCCGGGGCATCCCCAAGCTTAGTTGCTTGGATCTTCCTTGAATATTACCTTGGGGATGCCTTGGGAATCCCCAAGCTTAGGGTCTTGTCACTCCTTGTTCTCCTCATATCGATATCTCACCCAAAACTTGAAAACTTCAATCACACAAAACTTAACGGAACTTCGTGAGATAGGTTAGTATGATAAAGAGCAAACCATTCACTTTTGGTACTGTCAAAGACAAGATTCATAATTGTTCTCACACAATGACTACTGTAGCATATCATTTCCACAATTTATATTGAGCAATATAAGCCAAAGAAACTAGAAAACAAGCAAACAATGCATTGAAAACAAAATCTGTCAAAAACAGAACAGTCTGTAGTAATCTGTACTCCAACCATACTTCTGCTACTCCAAAAATTCTGAAAAATTAGGAAAACCCGGGAAATTTGTCTATTAATATTCTACAAAAAGAATCAGTATTTTACCACGCTTCTGTTAAAAATTAGAATTATTTTCCCGAGCACAAAAGTTTCTGTTTTTCAGCAAGATCAAATCAACTATCACCATAGACCATCCCAAAGGTCTTACTTTGCACTTTATCGAAACAAAAGCAATAAAAAAATATTACTACAGTAGCCTAGTCATACGAACACACAAAAACAGTAGGTAAAAGTGTTGGGTTGTCTCCCAACAAGCGCTTTTCTTTAATGCCTTTTAGCTAGGCATGATGATTTCAATGATGCTCGCATAAAAGATAAGAATTGAAACATAAAGAGAGCATCATGAATCATAAGTTCCTCTCTCATAATAATTTTTAGTAGCATCATGAATAGGTTCATCAATATAACCATCACATAAATCATTCTTTTTATGATCCAAAAGCATAGAAAATTTATTACTCCCCATATAAGCAATTTTATTCTCATTCACAACAGTGGGAGTATCATATGAAACTCGAATACTAAAAATTGTTTCCACATTAAAAGAGCAATGTTCAGGAAAAGGGCAATCACAACTATGACCATAATTATCACTATTTTTTATAACATAAGTATCATCACAATAATCATCATAAGTAGCAACTTTGTTCTCATAATAGATAGGAGGCATGCAATCATCATAGCAAGTTTGATCATTCAAAGTAGGGGGACTAAAAAGATCATCTTCATTAACGTAGCATCCCCAAGCTTGGGACAAACATTAACCACAGCAAATAAATTTTCAAACATGTCATTCTCATCAAACATAGCATCCCCAAGCTTGCGGCTTGGCATATCGTAAGCATAATCATTCTCATCATTAGTAGTATGAATAGCACCAACGGTATAACAATTGCTATCATCATAATTTCCCAAGTTGGTGCCAAAAAGATTTCCAAGATTATAAGAAGTATCATTATCTTCCCAATCATAATCATCAGAACAAGCAATAGGCCTAACAAAATCATCATCAATAGTGCTCTCGGACATTGTGCCATAAGACATGTCATGGATATCATGCTCTACTTGTCCGCGGGAAGGATATACCCCTGAATTATATATTTAAACACATTTTCCTTTACATTGTTCTGTTTAATCCGATGATCACATTTTCCTTTCCATTGTTTGGTTTAACCTTTCTTGTGATCTATATGAAGCAGTAATATTCTCCCTCTCATGTAAACACCTCGGCGTACAATTCTATCAGCAAGACCCTGTTACTATTGTTGATGACATTCCGGTAGCCACCGATGGACGAGAACTTTGCCTATTGGCCCGCCTCGTTCAATGAGCAGGAAAATGGTTCTCTTCGTCCCCCGCCCTTGGTACCAATGTTGTTGCCAACATAACTGACATGCCTTGCTATCATGACTATGCAGGATGTCAGCGCCCTCTCTACCTTTAACCCACATGGTGGGCCCATAAACCACTGTTCCACGGGATCGAAACCTAACTCTCCTATACACCCCCTGTTTCCAAAGTTATTCCTCAGGTGAGGCCCCGTATGTAATTCATGAGCCACCCTCCGAGATATCATCAATTCTGGTATCAAACACAATACTTATTCCCATTGCTTTGGATCCCTTTCACAATTTGTCTCAGACATTGAACGATTGAATATCCATTTGAAACTTCATATTGTACCTTCTTACTTTGCTCTTGATGTGTTTTATTTGTTCAACTCGAGAGATGGTCATGCGATCATTCACGAGACAAGCCCCAGATGATTACCCCTTATAGCATCCTATCGTTGTCAAGCTACCCCTTACCTATTCATAAGTACGATGGAATTCCCAAAAAAAGGATGACGACTTCATCATGAAGACCTAAAGCAGAGAAAGGAAGACATCAACGTAATGGATCAACTTCTTCGGGAAGAGCAACCAAGACCAAGGACACTCGTTAGAATTTTGTAACAAATTCTTTTCCCCTTACTCCCCCTCTTAAATCTTGGGACGAGATTTCTTGTAGTGGAGGAGATTTTTAACACCCCGAGAGTCATGCTACAGTTGAGGGAGTCCAGGACTAAGGGGTCCTCGGGCGTTCAACCTATTGGATATGGGCCGGACTGATGGGCCGCGAAGATACGAAGACTGGAGACTCTACCCGTGTCCGGATGGGACTCTCCTTGGCATGGAAGGCAGGCTTGGCGATCAAATATGAAGTTTCCTTTCTCTATAACCGACCTTATGTAACCCTAGATCCCTCCTGTGTCTATATAAACCGGAGGGCTAGGTCCGTAGACACAGCCTCATAATCATAGTCAGACAGGCTAGACTTTAGGGTTTAGCCATTACGATCTCGTGGTAGATCAACTCTTGTAATACTAATATTCATCAAGATCATCAAGCAGGAAGTAGGGTATTACCTCCATAGAGAGGGCCCGAACCTGGGTAAACATTGTGTCCCCCATCTCCTGTTACCATCGACCTTAGACGCACAGTTCAGGATCCCCTACCTGAGATCCGCTGGTTTTCACACCGACATTAGTGCTTTCATTGAGAGTTCCACCGTGCCGTCGAAAGATAGGATCGATGGCTCGCCTTGTTCTCAAGGACAACGTCACCTCCGGAAGAACACTGGCCTCAGGTCAAACCCTCCGGCTGGGCGGCTTCATCATGACCGCCCGTTCGGCCGTTAAGCCGACGATGACTCCTCGGGTCATCAAAAATCCCCTCCATGTTGACTCCAAATACTCCAAGCAGGTGGATCCGGTGGATTTGTCGTCTTTAAACAAGCTCCTAGATCGCATCGCCTCCCTGGGATCGCCACAGACTATGATCAGATTGGGCTTAAACCCGACCAGAGAGAAATTAAAACTCCGCCGATCACCCATCAAGTAGCGGTAGTAGAGGAGCAAGACAACAACTCTTCCTCTATATTGAGGATGAACTACGTTCGGATCTCCAAACTTGAAGAGCCGGACACCTACCTGCAGAAAGACATGTCCGGTTCCCCGAACATAGAATCGGACGACAAGCCCAAAAAATCAGCTGACATTCGGGAGCCCGAGCTACTAAGTCCGGAGGTTCTTCAAACTCCGGATCCTAAATTGGGTCAGGGTTCGGATTTCAAGCCACCCACCCACCCAGATATAAGCGCTCTCATGGGCATACATCAACAGTATCAGGAAACGGTCCACCACTTCTGGGCCAGATTCCTCCTTGTCAAAGATAAGATTGAAGATTGCCACGACGAAGACGCGATCTCAGTGTTCCGTAGCAATTGCATGGATGAGGGAATCCTCAACGCCATCAACCGTTGTCGCATATCACGCTTCACAGACTTGACAACCATAGTATACAAGTACTACGCAATGGAAAGCGCCTGGAAAACTCAGGCAGCTTGCTGGGAACCGTCGGTTTCCACCCAATCCCTCATTCAGGTGAAAAGGACGCACCCTAGTGGCATGCCCGACCCAATGATAAAGAAATATAAGCCCATTACGGGACGCGGAACCGTTCTGGAGGGATGGATCAATGGACCATGCAAGTTACACACAACACCAGATACTATATCAACCCACAGCCTTAGAGCATGTTGGATACTCCGGCAGGTGGCCAAGAGCGGCGAGGATATCCTCACCAAGAATAACCTAGAGCAATATCCCCCAGAAGACGATGACCTCAGAGTACTGACGGTCTTCGAGACTTTTGCTTCAAACAATAAGCGTGAAAGGGCACTCCGCAACCTTGCCAAAGTCTACCAAATCGCAGCAACAAACCCTTGGAACGACACGACCATAACTTTCAATGCCGATGACAAACCAAAATTTAGGACAATCCGGGTACCAGCCGCCTTGGTTATCAGTCCGATCGTGGATGGCTTTCGGCTCACCAAGGTTCTCATGGACGGCGGCAGCGGACTAAACCTCATTTACGAGGATACAATGTGTAAAATGGAAATAGACAGGAGCCGCATCAAGCAAAGTAGCACGACCTTCCGGGGAATTATTCCTAGTCGGGAGGCGCGATGCACGGGAAAAATCACACTCGATGTGGTATTCGGCACACGGAGAACTATCGGACCGAAGAACTAACCTTCCAAGTGGCCCCTTTTAACAACGGATATCACGCCCTATTGGGGCGAGATGCATTTACACGCTTCCAGGCTATACCTCACTATGGGTATATGAAGCTCAAGATGCCTGGGCCCAACGGCATAATCACTCTCGCTAGTGATCCGGACATAGCACTCCGCGCCGAAAACAAAACCGCATCCCTGGCCCTTGAGGCATTATCTGAAGCCCTCGCAACCGAAGAATTAACCGCATTACGCTCCACAGTGGATAGGGATGACGTAATTGTTGGGGAACGTAGCAATAATTCAAAATTTTCCTACGTGTCACCAAGATCAATCTAGGAGATACTAGCAACAAGAGAGAGGGAGTGCATCTTCATACCCTTGAAGATCGCTAAGCGGAAGCATTACAAGAACGTGGTTGGTGGAGTCGTACACACAGCGATTCAGATCGCGGTCGATTCCGATCTAAGCGCCGAACAACGGCGCCTCCGCGTTCAACACACGTACAGACCGGGGACGTCTCCTCCTTCTTGATCCAGCAAGGGGAGAGAAGAAGTTGAGGGAGAACTCCGACAACACGACGACGTGGTGGTGATGGAGTTCATGGTTCTCCGGCAGGGCTTCGCCAAGCGCTACGGAGGAGGAGGAGGAGGTGTAGGAGAGGGGGAGGGGCTGCGCCAGGGGAAGGGTGCGGCCGCCCTCTCTCTCCCTCACTATATATAGGGGGAAGGGGGGAGGAGGAGGTGCCCTAGGGTTTCCCTAGGGTAGGGACGGCGGCCATAGGGGAAACCCAAGATGGGTTTGGGCGCCCCCACCCCTAGGAAACTTGCCCCCCCAAGCCGGGAGGGGTGGCTGCCCTAGGGGAGGCTCCCCCACCTCTCCAAGTTACGTGAGATGGGGTGGGAGGGGCGCTCAGCCCCTTAGTGGGCTGATGTGCCCCCTGGCCCATAAGGCCCTCCAACGCTTGCCGGGGCCTCCGAAACCCCTTTCGGACACGCTAGTCGTCACCCGGTACCCCCGGAACAATTCCGGACTCCAATACCCTTCGTCCAATATATCGATCTTCACCTCCGCACCATTCCGGAACTCCTCGTCATGTCCGGGATCTCATCCGGGACTCCCAACAACCTTCGGTGACCACATACTATTTCCCATAACAACTCTAGCGTCACCAAATGTAACACCCACGTTGCGGCTATATCTCCCACGTGTCGGGGCACGACTTAGAGGCATAACCGCATGGTAGGCATGTCGCAAGAGGGGTAATCTTTACACATCCCATGTACTAAATAAGAAAGGGATAAAGAGTCGGCTTACAATCGCCACTTCACACAATACATAAATATATCATACATCATCCAAGGTACAATCAAAGGTCCGACTACGGAACCAAAATAAAGAAAGATAACCCCAAATGCTAGATCCCCGATCGCCCCAACTGGGCTCCACTACTGATCAACATGAAACGAAACAAAACAACGATCAAGATCTTCATCGAGCTTCCACTTGAGCTAGGTTGCATCATCTGCACTGGTATCATCAGCATCTGCAACTGTTTGGAAGTATCTGTGAGTCACGGGGACTCAGCAATCTCACACCCTCGCGATCAAGACTATTTAAGCTTAAGGGTAGGAAAGGGGTAGTGAGGTGGAGCTGCAGCAAGCACTAGTATATATGGTGGCTAACTTACGCAAAAGAGAGCGAGAAGACAAGCAAATCACGGTCGAGAAGCTAATAGTGATCAAGAAGTGATCCTGAAGCAACTTACGTTCAAGCATAACACGAGACCGTGTTCTCTTCCCGGACTCCACCGAAAAGAGACCATCACGGCTACACACGCGGTTGATTCATTTAAGTTAAGTTAAGTGTCAAGTTCTCTACAACAGGACATTAACAAATTCCCATCTGCCCATAACCGTGGGCACGACTTTCGAAAGTTTAAACCCTGCAGGGGTGTCCCAACTTAGCCCATCACAAGCTCTCACGATCAACGAAGGATATTCCTTCTCCCAGGAAGACCCGATCAGAATCGAAATCCCGGTTACAAGACATTTTGATAATGGTAAAACAAGACCAGCAAAGCCGCCCGATGCGCTGACATCTCGATAGGAGTTGCACATATCTCATTCTCAGGGCAACCCCGGATGAGACAGGCTACGAGTAAAACCAACCCTCAAGTTTCCCCGAGGTGGCCCCGCAGGCGGCTCGGTT
>NC_041388.1:304552419-304554927 GCF_002162155.2 Triticum dicoccoides | reverse complement strand
AAGATGACCCTTGAGTCTGCAGAACCCAAGTGAAGGTGATAGGTTGTTAGGCAAATGTAAAACCAAGGTTGGGCCTTGCTGGAGGAGTTTTATTCAAAGTGAATTGTCAAGGGGTTCCCATAACACCCAACCGCGTAAGGAACGCAAAATCAAGGAACATAACACCGGTATGACGGAAACTAGGCAGCAAGAGTGGAACAAAACACCAGGCATAAGGCCGAGCCTTCCACCCTTTACCAAGTATATAGGTGCATTAAAGTAAATAAGATATAATAATGATATCCCAACAATATCCATGTCCCAACATGGAACAAACTTCATCTTCACCTACAACTAGCAACGCTATAAGAGGGGCTGAGCAAAGCGGTAACATAGCCAAACAACGGTTTTCTAGGAAAGGTGGGTTAGAGGCTTGACATGGCAATTTGGGAGGCATGATATAGCAAGTGGTAGGTAGCGCGGCATAGCAATAGAGCGAGCAACTAGCAAGCAAAGATAGAAGTGATTTCGAGGGTATGGTCATCTTGCCTGCAAAGTTCTCAGAGTTGACGAAAGCTTGATCTTCGTTAGCGTACTCAACAGGTTCCTCAATCACGTACTCATCTCCCGGCTCTACCCAAGGCAAGAACACAAGCAAAGGAACAACAATCAACTATGGTGCAATGCGCAAGCAATATGATGCAAAACATGGCATGATATGCGAGATGTGATATGCAATGCATATGCGTGCTTCGGAAGGGAAAGAATGAACAAGGAATCAACTTGGCAAACCAAGTGTGCCACTGGAAATATGAGATGATTTCGGTGTAAATCGATATAAAGATCACCGGAATCGGATGCACGGTTTGCAAATGGCAAGCAAAACAAGAATGGCACAATTATGTGATTAACAACACGATGCCATCTAGAATGCAACGAGAAACTAAGCTACTGCACTCCAACATATCAACAAAGCACATGGAAGTAATCTACTCAAGATTCTTGACAAAACATGAACACTGAGCTACGGCTAAATCACACTAGAATAGGTTAAAACAAGCATGGCAAAAGTTCAAAAGATATCAGCATCACAGACTTAGTGAAAATACTAACATGTCAGGAAATAACATCAAGAAGCAATGTTTAGATCAAGCAAACAACATGCTACAGAAACATATCATAGCAAAACAAGGCATGGCATGAATCTACTCAAAGCATAGAACAAAAGTCCCTTACTGATCATGAGCCAAAAAGGCACATAAGATATGATGGGACCCATGTAAACATAGCAAGTTTTATTAACAGTTTCAGACTTAGTAGAAAACTGAGCATGACATAAACAGAAATATGAAGGCAACTTTGTGAGCTCAAATCACTCACCACAAGGCATTGCATGACAAGATAAGAATAGCATCAGCAAGATGACATGTTCATGAAGCTAACCATGGCAAGAGCAAGTTCATAGCATGCATGGATCAAATACAACAACCATGGTAAAATTGATCAACACGTAACCAATCTGCCAGGAACATATTATGGCAAAAGTAGAGCAAGATTAAGACATGCTAGAGCACTCCATAATTGCAAACAGGGGCATGTATGGATAGAGCACACCCATATGTCCAAATCATCCTTACTGAAGTTCCTCAAAGCAAGCATAGATCTCACTGTAGCATCATGGTTACATGGTATAAAAATAGCAGTAGGACAATGACTTAGTAAAATCATAAGTCCCTGAAATCAGCAATATCACGAAGGCTACTTTGCATGCTTGTGCTAGTCACCATATTGATCACAAAAATACATGGAAAACACCCCTGTAAAGATGGCATGGCATAGTCCAAAACACACGTAGAGCTCATGCCCATATGATGCACACAACAAATGTGACAAAAATGACAAATCAACATAATCTACCAAGTAACAGCAGGAAACATTTTATAGCACTCTTGCATCAACGATTTGGGCATCAAGATGGACTCAAACAAGCATGCCACAATGGAATGAAAAGAAGAGCATCTCCTAATGAACATTGTGACATATGATACACTCCAATCAGACACCCATGCACAAAGTTACAGCAGTTCAAACATGAGTACAAGATGTAGAAAACTCAGGACTTGGCAGAAATTACAGCGAGCGACAAATAGATAAAATGCGCACGGGCGGGCTTTAGAGGGGTAGCTCACCATGGGCCTGGCCCAGGACGGTGGGGGAACGAGGCGGGCCGGTGGATCGGTGCTGGGCCTGGCATGGAGATGGGCCACAAGGAGGCCGGCCCAGAGGGACATGGGAGCCGGTCACTCCTCCTCGTGCCCGCACGAGAGGATGGCAGGGGCAGTGATGCAGGCGATGCCGCAGCGGCGGCGAGGCCTGCGGTGTCCGAGGTGAGCCGGGGAGGGCAGATCCGGCTGACCGGTGCCAGATCCGGGCATCGGCGAGCCGGACGGAGCTCGGGCAGGGCGCTGCGCCGGGAGACGGCGACGGGCGGCGCTTGGCGGCAGCGGCGGCTCGATGGAGGAAGGCGAG
>NC_041388.1:304455756-304552179 GCF_002162155.2 Triticum dicoccoides | reverse complement strand
GGGCGGCGGCGGAGATCCGGGCCCGGGTGGGCCAGATCCGGGTCCTGGCGGGCCCGCGTGGTGGAGACGGCGGCGTGGGCGACGTGGCGATGCGGGATTTGCCCGGGGTGGCGGTGCGGACATGTCCGGCGTGGGAAGATCTGTTCGGCGGCGCGAGGTGGAAGGGGGTTAGGGTTTCATCCGCGAAAATTCAGAGGGGGTCACATATTTATAGCTAGGAGGAGGTAGGAGTGTCCAAACGAGGTGTAGTTTTTGACCACGCAATCGTGATCCGACGGCGGAGGACATGGAGATGGTTTGGAAAGGTTATTGGGCCGTTTTGGAGGTGTGTTGGGCTGCAACACACAAGCGGACTTTCCGGTTACCCGGTTAACCGTTGGAGTATCAAACGGACTCCAAATGGCATGAAATTTGACATGTGGTCTACCGGTGGTGTACCAAGGACACTTGGCAAATGTCGGTCCATTCTGAGAACGTTTAACACCCGCTCACGAAAAGAGACAAGAGGGGTGCGCCGGGGCAAGTAGGAGTGTCGGATTGCGAAACGGACAACGGGGAAAATGCTTGGATGCATGAGACGAACATGAATGCAAATGCGATGCACATGATGACATGATATGAAATGCATGACACGAGCAAAATGCAAAACGAAACAAAACCCAACCACGAAGGGAATCTCATATCGCAACTCCAGAAAAGGCAATAGTCGGAGTTACAAATATGGAAAGTTGTATCCGGGGCATTACACCAAACCTTATGTGTGTAGACCCTACGGGTTCGGGAACCATGTAGACATGACCGAGACATCTCTCCGGCCAATAACCAATAGCGGGATCTAGATACCCATATTGGCTCCCACATGTTCCACGATGATCTCATCAGATGAACCGCGATGTCGGGGATTCAATCAATCCCGTATACAATTCCCTTTGTCTATCGGTATGTTACTTGCTCGAGATTCGATCGTCGGTATCCCCATACCTCGTTCAATCTTATTACTGGCAAGTCTCTTTACTCGTTCCGTAACACATGATCCCGTGGCTAACTCCTTAGTCACATTGAGCTCATTATGATGATGCATTACCGAGTGGGCCCAGAGATACCTCTCCATCATACGGAGTGACAAATCCCAATCTCGATTCGTGCCAACCCAACAGACACTTTGGGAGATACCTGTAGTGCACCTTTATAGCCACCCATTTACGTTGTGACGTTTGGTACACCCAAAGCATTCCTACGGTATCCGGGAGTTGCACAATCTCATGGTCTAAGGAAATGATACTTGACATTAGAAAAGCTTTAGCAAACAAACTACACGATCTTGTGCTACGCTTAAGATTGGGTCTTATCCATCATATCATTCTCCTAATGATGTGATCCCGTTATCAACAACATCCAATGTCCATGGTCAGGAAACCATGACCATCTATTGATCAACGAGCTAGTCAACTAGAGGCTTACTAGGGACATATTACGATCTATGTATTCACACATGTATTACGGTTTCCGGTTAATACAATTATAGCATGAACAATAGACAATTATCATGAACAGGGAAATATAATAATAACCATTTTATTATTGCCTCTAGGACATATTTCCAATAGTAATCTTGGACAAACGACCCAAATCCACCTCCTTCAAACCAGCAGAAGAAATAGTCAAATTCCAAGTCCATCCAACGGACTCTAAGAAGACAGTATCTATCGGGGCACAACTAGACACAACGGTCGACACCATGCTATGAGAATTTCTGCGCGAGAACTGGGATATATTTGCCTGGCACCCTTCTGATATGCCAGGAATCCCATGCACATTGGCCGAACACAGCCTCAACATATCGAAGGGATACACTATAAAAAAAAGACACATCCGTGACATTTTGGGCCGAACGATTTTTTTTCCTGTCATACCTATGACACTTCTATGACGATATTGTGACAAAACCCGGTATCATCATAGATGTGGTGGGGTCCTACTTCTATGACAAAAAATTATGACAGAAAATGGGCTTTTCGTCTTGGGCGGGCCGGAGACGCAGCTGCATGACATTATTTGGGCCATCCATGACGGAAAAAACCATGGTAGAAGCGAGGGTGAGGAGAATATCGGGGTGTTCCCGGTTACGGTGGGTGGTCGGGGCCGAGCAATGCGCGTTTCTCTCATACACGCTCGCGTGTGGGTGCGAGGCGTTGGGCTCTAACTGAACCCGAGCGATTGCACTGCAAGCTACACGTTACTGAACCCGAGCGATCGATCGATGGCTGTTAACTGAACCTGATCGAGCGATTCCTTCGCTACTGCTGCTAACTGAAGCCGATCGATGCTGCTTCTTGATGAACAGTGAGCGTTGCTGGGGGAGAGGGGTTGGATGAACAGTTCTCGGTGGGGGTGGATGAACAGGACCTCGTGGTGTTGCCTCTGGATGAACAGGACCCCGATCGATTGAGCCGGTTGGGGCTGAATGAACAGGACCCCGTGGAGGGCAGGATGAACAGTAGACGATGGAGGGCATGATGAACAGTAGCCCATGGAGGGGTGGTTGAACAGGAGCCCATGGAGAGGGCTGGTTGAACAGGAGCCGGTGGAGTAGCGCGCGGTGGAGGCTGGATGAACAGGAGCCCGTGGATGAACAGTCGCAGGTGGAGGCTGGAGGAGGTCGACGGTGGATGAACAGTAGCTCGTGGAGGCTGGAGGGGGTCGACGGTGGAGATGAACAGTATCCCGTGGAGTCCCATTTTGCGGTACGCCACACCCCTCCCGATGAACAAGACCCCCGTTTCGACCGTAACGCTCCAACACAAGTCCGTTTCCTCCGTTTTGCGGTACGCCACACCCCTCCCGATCAATAGGACCCCCGTTTCGACCGTAGGAGGTCCGTTTCCTCCGTTTTGCGGTACGCCAGACCCCTCCCGATGAACAGGATCCCGCTTCGAACGTGGCCGGTCGAACACAAGGCCCTTTCCTCCGTTCTGCGGTACGCCAGGCCTCGTTTCCATCGACTGTTCTGTCCAAGCCCTCCCGATGAACACGACGACGCATTCCGTTCCGACCCAGCCGGTTGGCTCCCTATGAGCACGACGACGACGCTGTTTCTCCGTTCTGACCCAGCCATGTACACGAGCCCTGGCCGTACGTATGCGCGAGTAGGCGTTCGAGACCCTGCCCGTATGTACGTATGTGGCCATATTTTCTTTCTTGCACACTGGCCGCTGTACGTACGTGTACATGATACATGTGCGCCTCTACTACAACACATGCGCGCCTCTACATCGACCAGTATGTACGTACATGTTCGCGACCAGAATGACAACACTACGTACGCTTCGACCATGTGGGTCCCGACTGTCAGGCACTTCCTTCCGTGCGAAGATGTAGCTGGTGGGTCCCAGCAGTCAGGGGGGCAAATCATTTTTTTGCCCGGACGCACTTCCTTGCGTGCGAAGATGTAGTTGGTGGGTCCCAGCAGTAAGGGGGAAAAGTTTTTTTCGCGAAATACGGTGGCCCGTCTGGTGGGTCCCCGCTGTCAGGTGGAGGAATAATTATTTTGCACGTAATAAGGAGGCACTTCCTTGCTGCGGCCGTGGACCCAGCTGTCAGCCTCTCCACGTACAGTCCACGTCCGATGGAAGCCGTTCCATAACCACGTTGACCACGCCGTGCCGAGAGCACCGGGGCAGTGGACGATGCTGCCGCCTAGGAAGGGGACGACGCGGAGCCGGGGAAGACGCGGCAGTGGATGCCCACGCGTAGAGGAGTATGAGGGTTCACTGGTTCGCTGCGGTGTGAGGCTGCCATCGCCGCAAAATAACAGGGGGTGTGTGTGAGTAGAGGGATGGCCTGGCCAACGGTGGGAGTAGTAGGGGGTGGTGAGGCCTCCGCCACATCGCAGCCGGCCACAGGAGGCAGGAACGCGAGGCACGACCGGCGCTGGTTTGGGCGGCTGGAGCAAGAAGACAAAGGTTGAAGAAGCACTACGTCCGTTGGATGGACATCGTACGGTCAGTGGAGCTAGAATCGTGCATATTGACTAAGTTGACAAAGCCCTCCGTCCCCGTCAACTTAGTAGGCCCACAAGTCAGCCTGCAACTATACTGGGTCCCAGCTAGAAGGGGGAGTATTCATTTTTTTGTGTGTAATAAGGAGGCACTTCCTTGCGTGCAAAGATATAGCTGGTGGGTCCAAGCTATCAGTGGCGGTAACATTTTTTTCATGAAATACAGATGCCCTTTTGGTGGGTCCCAGATGTCAGCTGGAGGAATCATTTTTTATGCATAATAAGGAGGCATTTCCTTGCGTGCGGCCGTGGAACCAGCTGTCAGCCTCTCTACGTACAGTCCACTTCAGATGCATGTCGGTCGTTGACCACGTTGACTAGGCCGCGCCGAGAGCACCAGGGCGGTGGACGACAGCGAGGCCTAGGAAGGGAATGGCATAGAGGCAGGGAAGACTCGGCAGTTGTTTCTCATGCGGAGGGGAGTACGACTATACGAGGGTTTACTGGTTTGTCTGTCATCGCCGAAGAATAACAGCAGGTGTGGGTGAGTAGAGGGATGGCTAGGCCAGTGATGGGAGTACGGTGGGGCGGTGAGGCCTGCGGGGCAGCACATCCGGCTGCAGGGAGGAGGGAGCAGGCAGTCTCGCCGGCGCTTATTTGAGCGGCTGGAGCAGGAAGAGCAGAGATTGAAGAAGCACGACGGCCGTTGGATGGAAATCCAACACTCACTGCTTGTGCATCAACCTTTTTTTTAGGAAAGCCTCAAATCTATGGAAAACAGCATACAACCCATCTACCATTATTTCTAATAATTTACTGCCCATTTGCTAATTCTTAAGGTTTTTTGGAGCCCATATTCTTTTTGTTAGCATTACATCCCATATTGTGGCCACGGTTTAAAAATTATACGAAATTTTGCATATTTCGGTGCGGTCCGAACTGTTTTTAATCCCGAAATTTCGAGTCACATGCAAACTGATTTTAAAAATAAATGTATATCAATATAAAATCCAACAAATTGTCCATGCATAAAAATCAATGCAATTAAAAATCTCGAAATGGAAAAAATAAATTTGAAACTAATTGCCGGTTTGATGTGTTTTAAAAATGTACAACCCATTTCTCATTACTGATAGGCCATTTTCTCGACCAGCCGAATGAAGCTCTCCCCGTCTTGAAAGATTTGCAGCCCAATAGGCCTGACAAAGCGACTAACTTGGCAAATCACAAAAAACTAGGCTGTGGCCGTGGACCCAGCTGTCAGCCTCTCCACGTACAGTACTCTTCTGATGGAAGTCGGTCGTTGACCACATTGACCACGCCGCGCCGAGAGCACCAAGGCAGTGGACGACGGCAAGGCCTAGGAAGGGGACGACGTGGAGCCGGGGAAGACGCAGCAGTGGATGCCCACGTGGAGAGTAGTACGAGGGTTCACTGGTTCGGCTGCGGTGTGAGGCCGCCGTCGCCGCAGAATAACAGGGGGTGTGGGTGAGTGGAGGGATGGCCTGGCTAGCGGTGGGAGTAGTATGGGAGCGGTGAGGCCTCCGCGGCAGCACAGCCGGCCACGGGAGGCAGGAGCAGGCGGCACGACCGGCGCTGCTTTGGGTGGCTGGAGCAAGAAGACCAGAGGTTGAAGAAGCACTATGGCCGTTGGATGGATATCGTACGGTCAGTGGAGCTAGAATCGTTCATATTCACTAAGTTGACAAAGCCCTCTGTCCCCGTCAACTTAGTAGGCCTACAAGTTAGCCACCCACTATGGTGGGTCCCAGCTAGCAGGGGGTATTCATTTTTTTGTGCGTCATAAGGAGGCACTTCCTTGCATGCGAAGATATAGCTGGTGGGTCCGACCTGTCAGCGGGGGGAACATTTTTTCCGTGAAATATAGAAGCCCTTCCCGTGGGTCCTAGCTATCAGGTGGAGGAATCATTATTTTGCGCGTAATAAGGAGGCATTTCCTTGCGTGCGGCCATGGACCCAGCTGTCAGCCTCTCCACGTACAGTCCACTTCCGATGGATGTTGTTCATTGACCATGTTGACCAGGCCGCCCCGAGAGCACTAGGGCGGTGGACGACAGCGAGGCCTAGGAAGGGAACGACACGGAGGCAGGGAAGACTTGGCAGTTGTATCCCACGCGGAGGGGAGTACGCCTGTACGAGAGTTTACTGGTTCATCTGCCACCGCCGGAGAATAACAGCAGGTGTAGGTGAGTAGAGGGATGGCTAGGCCAGCGATGGGAGTATGGTGGGGCGGTGAGGCCTGCGCGGCAGCATAGATGACCGCGGGAGGAGGGAGCAGGCAGTCCCGTCGGCGCTTGCTTGAGCGGCTGGAGCAGGAAAAGCAGAGATTGAAGAAGCACGACAGCCGTTGGATGGACATCCAATAGTCACTGCTCTCATGTGCATTATTTCTAATAATGTACAACCCATTTGCTAATTCTTAAGAATTTTTTTGGAGCCCATCTTCTTTTTGTTAGCATTACACCCCATATTGTGGCCACGGTTAAAAAGTATACGATTTTTTTTGCATATTTCGGTGCGGTCAACTGTTTTTAATCCTGAAATATCGATTCACATTCAAACTATTTTGAAAAATAATTTATATAAATATAAAATCCAAATAATTGTCCACGCATAAAAATCAATGGAATTTAAAATCTTGTAATGAAAAAATTGAAACTAATTCCCGGTTTGATGTGTTTTAAAATTGTACAACCCATTTCTGGGCAAACCGAATGAAACTCTCCTCGTCTAGAAAGATTTGCAGCCCAGCAGGGCTGATAAAGCAAGTAGGCCTCGTTTGGGTATTTCTTAAAAAAAGAACCGGGCTAGCCATTTTCAGCAAGAAAAAAACACAACTGGGCTCATGATGTGGTAAACATAAATAAAACCCTGGCTAGACGGGCCACAGCCCCCACACAGCCCCGTCGTTACCCTGACCCGTCACTAAAACTAGTATAAATAACAACTGCTTGTTCCTAAAAAAACTACGCGGCCTGCTGGGTCCCTGGTGTCAGCCGCTCGTAGTGTAAAACTCTCATTTATTGACTACGTTGACAATGGCGTGAGCCCCAGATGTCCAACCATTAGGAGGAACCATATTTTTGGGCTTGTAATATAGAGGCACTTGCTTGCATACTGCCATGATGCTGGTAGGTCCCTACTGTCATCCTCTCCACGTACAGTCATCTCCTTGTTCCTCTTGGTTGTTGACGACCTTGACAACGCAAGAGGGCGGTGCACCGCGCACGGCGAGCGAACCAAGGCCGCAAGGCAGAGGACGACGATGAGGCCTCGGACGAAACGGACATGAGCCATGGAAGATGCGCCGGTCCAGTCGCAGGCGGAGGGGAGTATGAGGGTTGACTGGTTTGGGTGCGGATGCGTGTTGGGCCTGACGTCGCCGGAGAATAACATGACGTGTGGGGGAATAGAGGGAGGAACTAGCCAACATTGGAGGGTATGTATGGTAGGGCGGCGAAGGCGCAGCCAGCCATGGGAGGCGGGAGCAGGCGGAGCCGACGGGGTGGTTTGGTTTGGGTGGCTGGAGGAAGAAGAAGACAAGAGATAGAAGATACACGACAGATGTTGGATGTCAATCCAACGACTGGTAGGCAGAATCGTTTGTTGACTGGCTAGTAAGTCGACACCACCTTGGATAGTGTATTTCCTCGCGGGTCCCAAATGTCAGGATCCAAATCTGTCATGGTCATGCAGCCCTTCCTATGAAAATTTACAGCCCATTTGATGTGCTAGTTGGAAATAAGTTTGTGGGTGCTGGTGGGGGCTAATCACTTGGCTTCTGTAATGTACAGGGAGCCCAAGCAGCCGACGAGAGTGATGTTATTTCCCTTGGTTGGGATTTGTTAGTTGTTACAATATTTCACTCTAAATTAAACGACTGGCAAGCCATTTGCCTTGCTTCAAAGAAAATATGACAGTCACAGCCGAGTTGAAAAGGGCAAGAACATCTAACTCCAGCTTACAAACTGTACAAAAGCACGAGGGTTAATTGTTCATCAAGTTCACAAAAAACCCAGGTTGAAAAGGGCAACAACATCTAACTCCAGCACTGTTTTTGGCAGTCACAATCAAATGGATCGGTCATGTCCATAGAATGAACATCCTGGGTCATAAAATTTACTGGATTATGACCACAATATGTTGTAAATAGAAGCCCGACACGTTCAGAAGCTCTTTTGCCCACCTGAAACTCCTTTTTTTGCTCTTCCACATACCCATTCGTCAAAACCATGCTGCTGATAAACTTAAGCTTGATGGACAATAGTAACCTCACATTCAGCAGGAAGAATGTGACAAATCTAGTGTTTGCACAGTTGGCTACATATCATTCTAGCATTATTATCTTCAATCGAATCTCATGAGAAGTGAGAAAATCCCGATGCTTATGAATGCACCGATTGGTTATAACTTTCTTACCCCGTCCTGTTGCCTAAATAGACATGAAGATTGAAAACAGTTAAGGTCTAAAAAAAGGAGCGTCGAAAGAGCAACAGCTGAACGGTTAATTCTAGTACACTATATGTGGGCTTCCAATGTGCGTGAAATTATCACCTTTATATACAACTTCTCCAGACATGGAAAGCATTGCATCAAGCCAATAATCTTGTTCAGATCAAAACTATTCATTTGGATATATAAGATCTTGACAGAATCCAGCACCATTGATAGGCCATCCATGGAGAAACTCTTCATTGAGCATAGAACATAATATTAGTACAAAATGTGTACTCCAAGATGACATATAACTTATGCGCAGAAATTTAAAATGCAGCTTATAGTTACAAGTGTAGATGATAATGTAAAGTACCCAAAGAACTATGGAGCCAAACACCATACTGAAATGAGCATAGAGATCATGTATTACACCCAAGGTCTCCAGTTTAGGTGCAGAGAGGACGGTTATTTGCAATGATGATTAACTAGAATCAATGATCAACCTTTGAAGTGAAGGGGCATATTGGATGTTGAGCTGCCTTTTGTCAAAACAAATTCCAATTCTTACAAGGTTAGGCGACTTTCTTTGGAGATAACCGATTCTAACTGTGAAAACAAGCACCAAACACTCCAGGGCAGGGCAACTGGAGTGGATGATGCTGTGCAATGAGGCCTCCGATATACGAACCCGCACAAGTGAAAGTTTCTTCAGAATGGGAGTCAAAGGTTTAGTACCAGATTGTCTGGTAGGTCGCATAGCGCAAAGGTGGCGGTGTGGAGAGAGGAGGAAAACCGCGAGATGGACATCGGTGCTGAGGGCACAGGTAGATGGCGTTCGGTATCTGGTAGGTGATTTCCAGGGGAATAGTAGAACTCAAGCAGCTGTAGTCCCCCCCCCCAATATAAATGAAAAGAGTTACATTAGGGTTTTTACCCTACTGTGTTTGCTAAAAAAAGCAGCTGTAGTTCTATGAATTCAGGGGATTTCAGCCAGGCATCCACCGTGCAGGGCATGGTATGCTTGCTCAGGTAGCATGACGGGATGCACAGGCTTTGGACGGAGCCCTGGTGGGAGGAGATGATGGCTCTGGGTATTTCAAAATCATTGAAGAGAGATAGCTGACGACAGTCGAGGTTAAGGGGCACGTCGCACCATAGAGGGCACCACCGAATTGAGAGGACTTGGGTGTGGCAGCAATCCTTGGTGGGAAGAAGCGAGATGATCTCCCCAAGGACGGCGTCTGGGAGATCGCTGATGCGGTCCACCCAAGATTCTATGGATTCCTGGGATCTGGTGGAGGAGGGGTCGTCGCTTCTCCCCGCGCTGCCAGGTGCGGGATCTATAACAGGCGTCGCCGCTGACGGGAGCCTCATCTTCTTGGCGCTGGGGTCAGCCGAATCCATTTTCCTCGAGGGCGTCGCTTCGCGCTCACGGATTTGAGCAGAGTAACGAATGACGAGCCTAGTTGTAGTGTGAGCGAAGAAGAAGGGGAGCTGGGGTTTTTCCGTAGTAGTGAGGAAGAAGGGGAGCTGGGGTTTTCTGTAGGAGTGAGGTAAGGAATTTGGGGGTACGAGTGGAGCGAGCTGACGCGAGGTGGGTGGGAGTGAGGAGGAAGAAGAACACCCCATTTTTTTTGGGGGGGGGGGGCGGTGTGCTGGGTGTGGGTAGCGCCTCTCATTCAGTAAATATATGGACTTTTGAATTGATTTTAATATTTACTAGGGTGGATGGGCTGTTTTGTCTTGGGTCCAGAGAAACAATTACTACTAGTACAGTGGAGACACTCTACAGCTACCCAGAAAAACAATTACTACTAGTACAGTGGATACAATACCGCTTCTGGATCCTCCTAGGTCATCGAAACGTCTCCCTCTACTGAATGCCATTATACTTTTGTTCACCGACATGCGGGCCATGCAGCGCGCGGGCCCAAATGCCATCCACCAAATTAGAAGGCAGTATGCAGGCGGAGAGTCACCCCGGTCGTAGAGCAGCAATAACGAGCCGTCGTATCACAAAACCCCACCTCCCTGCAGTCTAAGTTTGACGGACGAAGCAACCATCATTTCACTCTTCGCTGAATCCCCTTCTCCCTCATCGTCTTCAAGAAAGGCAACACTCGCATCTGCCACTGTTCTTCTCTCCTAACGAAGGGAAGGTAAGCGGATCCGTGATGTTGGTATATTTTCGTTCAGAGAAAAAAAGAACTTTTGCAAAGCAGTAACCGATCCTCACTCTCTTTTTTGTTTCATTGTCATTGAGATTGTGTTTTCCCTAGTATTCGTCAGTTTCATAATGGACCAAGGAGAACCAGGAAAAGATTTGCTGATATTGGAGCAGACGCGGGAGGCTGATCCCCACGAGACACAGAGCTCCAAGAATATGGAGGCAGCCACCGAGCCGACCCTAGATACGCTCACGACCACTACTGAGCTGGTCAACGCCCCGTTTGAGGTTACAACCCCCGTGGCACTGCAGGAGCAGTTTTCCCCCTTCGAGGATGTGTCCCCCCTCCCCGCTGAGCTGCCCAAGGTGATTTTCTTCTTTGCCGATCTCGATTGTGGTTTTTCATCTAAGTATGTGGTGATGAATAATGCAAAATTTTATTAGCTTCGATGCCTTGCTATACATAGTGATTTAAAAACTTGTGTTTCTTATACTGGAAAGTAATTCAGAATTTGTTTCTGTTTCAATTAGAGCCCTGATGCAGACAAGGATTGTGTGGTTGTACATGTCACTCGCTATGAGGCGGATGACCTGAATATACACACTGGGAAAACAGAGTTTTTAGGCTGTTGGATCCTGGAAGCCATTTGCGCTTATACCAATGAAGAGTTGTATTCTAGCCTCACTATTGTCAGGCGTGTTGTCCAGGGTGTACTAAAGCACAAGAAGTTCAAAGCTACTCCTTTGTTTGTGAGGCATACTGTTCTTGTGAAGCTTACACAGGAAGATGACGTGGCCTGCCTCCACAAACAAATTTATGAGTGGTAAGGCCACAAGGTTTTCTTCATGAAGGTTCACAAGATTGAGCTGCTGCCGGATGTCCTCGATGATGTTCATGGCAAGGTCCGTCTTGTGTCCAGCCCAAATTAGATCGAGGCATGAAATACTTGCCCCAGCTAGTGTTTAATAGTAGTTTGGATTTTGTCTAATTATCCGAAGCTTGCATGTTATCGAGCCCTCTGGGGCTAGTACACTATTTGAATCCGTCTATGGGAACTACTGCTACTTTTGTGTTCCCGTGAATCATCATAATTGTTGCCGAAACAGATGCGTCCTCACTAGTTTTATCATACGAGCAGTGTGTGTTTTGATGAAATAGAGTACTTGTTTGAGAAATTTGCGCTGACGTATACATAATTACTTGTAAACACTGTTGGTGTACCCCACTTGTAAGCAGTTGTGCAAAACACGACACATTGTCTCAACTTGCTTCAACACTAGGCTATCGACTAGCTAACAATCAACAATCTACTATCTGACATGTAAGCAACCATGTACTTGTTACAGTGGTTCATGTAGTTAACTGAGGCCACAATGTAAATTCCAAGCGTTCACACCCTAGTCCGGCGTTCATGTGGAACACTCACATTAAACTCGGCTTCATAAAAAACTTGAAAAGCATAAGTTAAGCAATTTTATACATCTCAATGATTCATAGAACATAACAAACATATACTAGTTCACAACAAAAGACAAAGTTGTGAGAAGGTTTACAAATCAGGAAAAAACAAGCAAGGCTTCTCTGAGCAAAGGGCCTCCCGGCAGGCTTAAATTTCCTGGAGTTCACTCTGGTTTTTTCTTGTTGCCACCATCCAGGGTTAGGTTCTCTCATTCCAGAATAACCAATTATAATTGTGTTCTCAGCTGGAATGCTGAACTGAACCATGTAGTGTACCGACCAGCTAAAATTCTTGTGCATTGCACTTAATTTAAGCACCGCTATTTGTGGAAATAAGCAGACCACAATGCCTCTTGTCCGCGCACCTATCCAAAAAACCGCCGTGCAGCCGTGCCAGCTAGTCCTCGGTCCATGGATGAACTGGTAGAAAGTGCATTCAGGACTAGGATGCAGTTGTTTTCGCTCGTCCCTGCACTGCAATCAGGAAGTAAAACGTACGAATCAACTTCTTTTATATTGCGTTGGTCATTCTACCTAGTAACTACCAATGTAGGAATACTTGGAAGACGGGTGGTTAGACAACGACAACGAGGGATAGCCATCTCATTTTGCGTAGTTCTACTAAAACTGAGGTGTGTGCTTTTGATTGCGCGGATAGAAATGATACGGAGACAGACATCCCGAAACGATATGGAGACAGACATCCCTGTTTGCGCAAATACGAAATACGGTTATTTAAATAGTGATAGATATTTGTAGTGGCGTATGATTAACAACAACATCTATTGTGTTATAATTGGCACTAGATTGACAGTATGAAAGTGTCCTTACGTAAGTAGCATCACATCACATCAACACTGCCACTAGATTAACATGCAGAACAATAGCATTAGTATTACTGTCATGAGAGTAGCACATGGTCAGTAAATGTGCAATCAAATTTGTGCAGTTCCACTGGGATGAAGCAATGTTAGCGGTGTGAGATTTAAGTGGTGAGGCATATGTGGTTGCCGAGAGCGGCAAACACTCAGGCATCATGTCTGCATTTGTCCAATTTTTTATCTCCTCGGTGACATTTTCCTATGTGAGCACAGAAATCTAGACCTGCTCAATCTCATTTGCGTTGTCCCCCCAAACCCGTCACTTTCTTTCCTTTTTCAACCAAGAGATAGGTCCACTTCCCCCATCCTTCGCCATCCACCATGCTTTCTTCGTCTTTTCAACCAAGAGACCGGCTGGGTAGCCATTATCTACTACTTTCCCCCGTTTCCTCTTAGAACCAAGTCCTAGATTCATGCTACAACTTTCCCACTTTCTTCCCTGTTTGAACCAACTCTTAGAGTCGACTGTATGAACTAGCTTTACCTCTAATAATAGTAAAAGTCTAGGTGGCTTTGAAACAGCGGACGGAAGTAGAAAAAGATCCACACGAAGCTAAGTGGGGAGCTGGGGCAGTAGAGCAAGGCAGGTTTCAAAGGAATATATACCTGAGGGTCGTTGGCATGTGGCAAAGACGACGTCGGGAGGCCGCATCTTGGCCACAATACCGTAGGGAGGAAGAAGGGGTCGGAGGCCCTCTGGAGCCGGCGCTCTCTCGGAGAGAATGACACGGCCGCCGATCGGGACACGCGGGCAGCCATTGGTCTCCTCCCTCGCCGCCGACGACAGCATGAACGATGCACCTACACCCCTGTCCCGGTCGAGGTTGTCCGACCGGATTTGTGACCAGCCGTGAGCTGAGAGAGAGTGTGGCCACCTATGTCTTACTTAGATCTGGAGAGCATGAGAGAGTGAACGAGAGGAACCCTAGTAAAGCAAGCGCTAAGGCTCCTACTTATATATATAGTGGAGTGATTTTATTGTACCAGCTTCAAAAAAATGTGCTCCTACATGTACCCGCGAGTGGGTGTGAGAGAACTAGTGCATGTGTGCACCACTTATCTTCATGAGAGTACAATATACTATGCCCAAAGAACGTTCGCGACAAGAGTAATAGTATAAGTGTGTGACGTGTGAGGTAAAATAAAATGTGCGCGACGTCTTTTGCTTTTAGAAGTTCTGAGGGTAGGGTGTGAAGAGCACATATGTGTGTGACGTCTACCTGCAGATAGACGGTGGGTGCGAGAGGACCCGGGAGGGTGCGTGTGCGTGAGAGAGAGGGGTGCATGTATCAATGCAATGCATGTGTCCGTAAATCATTATCCGACAAACGTTCGCTGTCGGTGTCAAAACCGGCGGATCTCGGGTAGGGGGTCCCGAACTGTGCGTCTAGGATCGATGGTAATAGGAGATAGGGGACACGATGTTTACCCAGGTTCGGGCCCTCTCTATGGAGGTAATACCCTACTTCCTGCTTGATTGATCTTGATGTATATGAGTATTACAAGAGTTGATCTACCACGAGATCATAATGGCTAAACCCTAGAAGTCTAGCCTATGAATATGGTAATGAGTATATGTGGTGTCCTTTCCGGACTATCCCCTTCGGTTTATATAGACACCGAGGAGATCTAGGGTTTACATGGAGTCGGTTACATAAAAAGGAATCTTCGGTCGCCAAGCTTGCCTTCCACGCCAAGTAGAGTCCAATCCGGACATGGTGTAGTCTTCGATCTTCATGTCTTCACAGCCCATCAGTCCGGCCCATGGATAATAGGCCGGACGTCCGACGACCCCTTAGTCCAGGACTCCCTCAGTAGCCCCTGAACCTGGCTTCAATGACGAGGAGTCCGGCGCGCAGATTTGTCTTCGGCATTGCAAGGCGGGTTCCCCTTTCTCCGGACTCCAAGATAGTATTCAGATGCGATGATAGTATCCGAACCTGCCATATACCACACACAACCGTAGAAAGAATATATATATATATATATATATATATATATATATATATATATATATATATATATATATATATTCACATGAGTTCCGTCCGTTGACAGCTCTTCACAACACGACATTACGTCTGTCTGGTCACAACCTTGAACTGCTCTTTGTCCGCCGCTCCACGTTTTGAGACGCGGTTGCTATTGGCACGTCCTGTCAAAGCAGAGATCGTGTCCCCTTATCATGGGATTCTCATCAATGCGGGCATGGGTAACCCAATCGTGCTATTTATACAGCCCTTGGGAATAGGCAAGTTTTTAGGTCGAGTGGGGAGGCGCTTGATATTCATGGCCTTTATAAAGGGATAAGGACACTCTCCCTTTACCCTCACCCTTCTTCATCTTTAGTCCTTTCGTCCTCGAGCTCTAGCGCCCAAGTTTTAGCTTTCCCTCGTTCGAGAAAGCACTCTAGTCATGTCCAGATCTGGAGCTGGAGGCAAGTGGATGGCCTCCTCCGTTGAGGAGAAGGACATCATGGAGCTCCGGGAGGCCGGATACTTAGCCAAGGAGATTTCTCATCGACTCCCTGCAAAAGGGCAAAATCGTCCCTACCCCCGAGCCCTAAGAGAGGGTCGTGTTTCTCACACACTTCGTCCGCGGGTTGGGATTCCCTCTTCATCCATTTGTCCGTGGATTGATGTTTTACTATGGGTTGGAATTCCACGATCTGGCTCCCAATTTTATCCTCAATATCTCAGCATTTATAGTTGTGTGCGAAGCCTTTCTCCGCATCCCACCTCACTTTGGCCTATGGCTGAAGACTTATAATGTAAAGCCAAAGGTGGTGCACGGCCAACAAGCCGAGTACGGAGGTGCCATGGTGGGCAAAATGCCCAATATCACCTGGCTCAAAGGCTCTTTTGTGGAGACAGTGAAGGGATGGCAATCAGGGTGGTTCTACATCACCGAGCCACATGACACCAACTGGGCGGCGGCTCCTGAATTCCGATCTGGAGCCCTAATGCGGCTTACCTCTTGGCAAGAGAAGGGCCTGACCTGGGGATCTTTGGAAGAGATCATGGGGCTCCAAACTTGCCTCCAGAATATGATAACCCAGAAGATCAAGCTCGTGGATGTGATCCAGGTCATGCTTGTACGTCGGATCCTTCCCTGTCAGCGCCAGACCTGTTATTTGTGGGAGTTCGATTCGGCCAAGCACTAGACACTGCTAAGGCTCTTAGGCACGACGCACGAAGACATCTGGAGGGTGCTCTTCAAGGGCAGCGAGACACCTCCATCCTTGACCAAAGATAGCGGGCTCAACTTCAAGCGTCAGGCTAATTCGGTAAGCCATCAAGGTATAATCTTTAAGGACCTACTTCGAGGAAGGATACTAAGCCTTCTCACCAATTTCTTTTTGAGGCATGGGTCGACCTAGTGAGACGGATTAATAGTCCGACGCCGCTGCCCGAAGGCGAGGGAACCACGCTCCTTACGAAGATGCTATTTCTGGCGCTTTATGACGTGCCAGAGAAGAAGGTCAAAACCACGGCCAAGGGGACCAGGAGGGGGCTTCGCCGAAGGAACACCTTGGTCGTCTCATCTGACGATGAGACAGACCCCTCAGCCACCGACGATGGCAACAAGGAGGGAGGTGACTCCCCTCCTGCGGGAGGGAGGAAGAAAAGGGAGGCCTCCATGAGTTTGGAGGTGGAGGCGCCCCAGAGGGGGAGAGGCTCCCACACGGATAACTCCGTGTGGGATGTTGATAGCAGCCTAGAGCAACCTCGCCGGACCAAGCCACGGGCCGCCTCGTAAGTACTAGAATCCGAAAACGTCTGGCGTTTCTTGTTTGTAGTATTGATGTGCCTTAAACTTTGTCATAGCAGTCC
Source organism: Triticum dicoccoides (assembly GCF_002162155.2). NCBI lineage: Eukaryota > Viridiplantae > Streptophyta > Magnoliopsida > Poales > Poaceae > Triticum > Triticum dicoccoides. The sequence goes on along the minus strand of NC_041388.1, from coordinate 304,535,384 downwards.
GGCATGCGATGACTCCCCGCGATCCTCAACAGAGGAATCGCTGGACTCAAAGGAGATGGCTAGCATGTCTTCGCCGCCTGCTCATTCCATCTCTCCCAAGGGTGATGACGAGGTGGTGTCGCAAAAGACCTTCCCCGACCATGGGGAGGTTCCGAAGATCATCGGGGTGGCGCTCCAGGACGATTCCTCAGTCGGCGGACACATGGGGGAAAAATCCCTTGTGGGGACTGATGATGGGGGCCAAGTTCCCCTTGGTCCTGAGCAGGACACTACTCCGGAGACCCATGTGGCTATAGAGTCCGGCGAACGGCATTCCCCAAAAGAAGGGAGTGTGCCAGTCCCACCGGTGACCTCTGTCCAACCAGAGGCACCGAACAATCTACTGGAGGTGCTACGAGGCACCTCTATTGTGGATGAACACTATGCTCTTATGGGCACGGTAATAGAGAAGGTTTAGTTCGTCAAAAATGAACTGACCGAAGCCTGCACTAGCCTTCTATCAGGCTTTGAGGTAAGTAATGCAGTTGTAGGAAGAATGTCACAGTATAGACAGTAGCCCCTGATGCTCTATTTGGTGTTCGCTAGGAAAGAGCCAAACAGAGGATCGAGAAAAAAATATCGCATGCGTCTCACATAAGTTGTCTTTTGTGAATAAGCAGGTATCGCTGCAGGCTACCACTGCTCATGCTGCGGAGGTTTCCGAACTAAAGCGGAAACTGAAGCGGGCCGAGGAGGAACTTGGCCTCGTGAAAAAGCAGCTGGAGGATAGCCAAGGTATGTAGTGACCTGCGGGTATATTTTAAGAAAAAATTAATAGTCCGTCCAGACTAAAGTGTCATAATCTTTATTAGGGGCATGACCAAGGTGGCCGCCCTCAAGAAGGCGTTAGCCGAGGCCAAGGATAAAGTGGCCAAGGAACGCGCCTCGTGCGAGAAGCACGAGGCCCGGGTTGACGAGGCGCAGCAGCAGCTCCAAGGAGTGATCGAGAGATTTGAGTCCTTGGAGCGCAATTCTAAGGTGCAAGAGTCCGAACTAGAGAAGGCCCGTCAGAGCGCACAGGACGCACGAGCCGAAGCCCAGAACGCCCTCCAGGAGATTCAGGCGGTCAAGAACATTGTGGCGGGTGAGTCTTTCACCATGCAAAGCAAGTATGTAAAAGAAACGTTCCCTGTACTTATCCAGATTTGGGTTTTCCAAGGGTGTTTACGGATCTGCTGTGCAGTGTATCAGATGCTGCCGAGCATTATAGAGCCGAAGAGGGGATGTCTACGGAGAAGCTGTTCTGGTCCCAATATCTTGGACCCGAACATCCGGTGCCCTTCAGCGACCAGCTGAAGCAGTTGATCGAGCTGCACAAGTCGGCAGAGCTAGCCATGAAGGACCTAATAGTCCGGCTGTGGCCTGCCGAGCCTATACCTAGAAGCTACTTCGGGCTTGTTCAGCGGCTTGTAAGTGCCTGTTTGCGGCTCGAAACCGTGAAGCGGTCGGTCTGTATTGAAGGTGCTCGTATGGCGTTTGCCCGCGTCAAGACACATTGGGCGAAGTTAGATGCCAAGAAGCTAATGACCGAGGGGCCGCTGGAGGGCAAGGAGCATCGTCGGCCCGAGCACTATTTTGATGGTGTCCTGGAGGGGTCCCGCCTTGTCGCAGAGCAATGTTCAAAGGATATCATATTCCCATGAGAACATGTGTATTACCTTGCCCTGTAATATGGAACAATGGTGTAATGTAATATAGTGCTTATGATTTAAATTTACCTCCTGTGCGGCCGTTTATTAACTCTGAGGGTTGATCAGTCGTCGGCTTCTGCCCCCATGTAGATAGTACGGGGGTGTTCGGGATAAATCTAAACACTCTTTACTCCACATTCTGGTCCTTAAAGGAGGTGGTTAGCGCAACGAACAAGGCAATTAGACTATGCGGCCTTTACCGCCCTCACTTAGCCATAGGAGTTTGACAAATAGGAAAGTTGGCGAAGCCCCTGGTATTCGGAAGACCGAACTAGGGGCGCTATGCACTCCTAATCAGGGGAACTGATTCTTCGCAAGAAGTGAAAAAATCTCCAACGATTTGTAACCTCTCGAACAGCTGACCGGCTCTCGCCGCATCATGACAGTCAGTTTTCGGCTTTCTCTACTGAGGTGCTCGTCCAGAAGAACCGGGACACAATCGCAGTAGTTCTCCCTTTACTACCCTAGCCGATATAGAGGAACGTAAGGTAGTAAGCACAGGAGCCGGGCAACCCAACTATTGACCAAAGACATGATTCAGAGCCGATGCATATAATGCTATAAGTTCGAGGTGCTGAACTATACTATAGAAGTGTTCAGACTTTTTATTGCCGTGGTGTTGGGTGTAATGAAGCCCCTGGCGTAGTAATACGTACCATGGTGTACATTTGCGGTGGGTAATTAATACCGAGGTGAGTAAACAGAAAAATGAAATAATAGGCTAACGCTACCGTGTATTCACCATCAAGGCGTGCTTTGTACAAGCGATGTGAAAAGCATGTAGGACTATTTAACATGCCTTAACCAAGGGCGAGCTACGTGCGGGTATAAAAATCAAGTATGGTGATCGTTTAATAGAAATCACCCGTTTAATAGAGATCACCTGGGGATTCCCTTCTAAGACGGAGCTCCTTGCCTCCTTGGTGTGTTTTGCAAGCGGGTTGTCCGTATAGACCTTCAAAAGAGAAGAAAAAACCCACAGAAAAGAAAAAGTAAAAGCATGCGAATCCCAGGGTTGGTCGAGTCGTACAGTGGATCGTGAACAAGTTATGCCTCCGTCAATTCCCATGGGGTTTTGAGTGCGTAATTTATATACGCGCAGTATTAGTGCCATTGCCTCCTCGGGGCCGGGACGGAGGCCAAATTCCTAATTCGGCTCCTGATGAGGCGAGCTGTCTTGCTGCAGTGTGGTACAGACCCTCTTGATGATGTACAGGGGCTCGACAGCCAGATTATAATGCTGCTTGAGAAGGCTGCTCTGTACTTCTGCTGCTAGGGCGGCAGTGTGTTCCTCTGTACGGAGGGAGCGTTCCGTGTTTCCATATACTGTAATGATGCCATGTGGACCGGGCATTTTGAGCTTGAGATAAGCGTAATGTGGCACCACATTGAATCTAGCAAATGCGGTCCGTCCGAGCAGGGCGTGATAGCCGCTGCGAAATGGGACGATATCAAAGATTAGTTTTTCGCTTCGGAAGTTATCCGGGGAACCGAATACTACTTCCAGCGTTATTGAGCCCGTACAACGGGCCTCTACACCTGGTATGGCTCCTTTAAAGGTAGTCTTCGTGGGCTTGACCCGTGAGGGGTCGATGCGCATTTTACGTACTCTATCCTGATAGAGCAAGTTGAGGCTGCTACCACCGTCCATTAGGACTCGTGTCAGGTGAAATCCGTCGATGATTGGGTCGAGGACTAGTGCGGCTGAACTGCTGTGGCAGATGCTAGTTGGATGGTTTCGGTGGTCAAAGGTGATCGGGACTGACGACCATGGGTTAAATTTTGGGGCGACTGGCTCTACCGCATAAACTTCCCTGAGTGTGCGCTTGCGCTCCCTTTTGGGGATGTGTGTGGCGTATATCATGTTCACCGTTTGACTTGAGGTGGGAATTTCTTCTGCCCCCAGTGTTCGGCTGCCGGGGCTCCTCGTCTTCGTCCTCGCTCTGTGATTCCCCTTCCTTGTTTACGCTATTTACCTTGCCGGCTTTCTTAAATACCCGACAATCTCTGTTGGTATGGTTGGCCGGTTTGTCTGGGGTGCCATGTATCTGGAACGGATGGTCGAGTATGCGGTCCAAGCTGGATGGTCCTCTGCCATTCCTTTTATAGGTCTTCTTCCGCTGATAGGACTTGGAGCCACTGAATCTGGCATGAATGGTAGTGTCATCGGTGTTATCGCCATTGCTTCGGCGTTTGTGTCTGTTGTGCCGGAGCTTGCTGGTGCTATTTTTGTCCTCGGAGGGGCCTGTTTCGTTGGCTGTGTTGGTACTGCGAGCCAGCCAACTATCCTCTCCCACACAGAAGCGGGTCATAAGTGCCATGAGGGCTGCCATGGATCTCGGCTTTTCCTGGCCGAGGTGACGGGCAAGCCATTCGTCCCGGATGCTATGCTAAAAGGCCGCTAGGGCTTCAGCGTCCGGAAAGTCGACGAGCTGGTTCTTTTTGGTTAGGAACCTAGTCCAGAATTTTCTGGCCGATTCTCCAGGTTGTTGAACTATATGACTTAGGTCATCGGTGTCTGGTGGCCGGACGTACGTTCCTTGGAAGTTGTCGAGGAAAGCCTCTTCCAAGACCTCCCAGCTGCCGATGGAGTTCTCGAGTAGGCTATTTAACCACTGCCGAGCTAGTCCTTTGAGTTTTAATGGGAGATATTTGATGGCCTGGAGGTCGTTTCCTCGCGCCATGTGGATGTGGAGAATGAAATCTTTGATCCATACTGCAGGATCGGTTGTGCCGTCGTATGATTCGATGTTGATGGGCTTGAACCCCTCCGGGAATTCATGATCCAGTACTTCATTTGTGAAGCAGAGTGGGTGTGCGTCGCCTCTGTATCGGGCCGCATCATGGCAGACCTCCAAGGGAGTCCGTCTGCAGTATTTGGCCCGAGCGTGGTTAGGTTTGTCACGTCCGAAGAGGTGGCCGTCATCGTGTCTCGAAGCACGTCCTCGCGATCCATAGATCGATCTTGTGTGTCCTGCTCTACTGTCCAGTGTCTATCGGAGGTCGTACATGTGACTCCGGACTTTTCCGTCTTTATTATGGCGGGGTGGCGGGGCGGTCTGCTGTTCGGCCTGAGTTGCCGCTTTATCCCGACCGCGGGGTGGCTGTTCGGCCATCCTGTCCCGACCACGTGGTGGTCGGTCCGCATTATGCGAGGGAGATATGTGCTCCGGTGCCTCCTCATCGAATTGAGGTAGCAGTCTGTGTTTCGGGTAGCTCTTGGCTGGGCGGTTGAGGCCGTATTCCTCGTCTGTCAGGACAACAGTCCATCTGTCGACGAGCAGGTCCTGTTCGGCTTGAAGCTGTCGTTGTTTCTTTTTCAGGCTCTTTGCGGTGGCTATAAGCTGAAGCTTGAAGCGCTCCTGCTCGGGAGGATCCTCACAATGAATTCTTCGTTGCCAAGGCTTGTTTCCTCCTCGGAGGGTGGACGGTAACTATCATCCTCCGAGTCATCTTCTATGGCCTATTCGTCAGGGTTGTCTTGCCTGCTGTCGTGTTCCTGTTCGGATGTAGTCCCGACAAGGTCTTCGTTGTTTTCGGCGTCGCCCGGGGTACTATTTTATCCGATGCCAGTGTTGCTGTCCTTTGAGCGGCGGTGCTTGGGGCGGCGTTTGGGCCGCCGACGCTTGGACTGTGTCTCGGAGGCTTTATTCACATCTGGCTCTTCTTTGTCGTCGCCAGATCCTTCAGGTGTATCAACCATGTACACGTCGTATGAAGAGGTAGCCGTCCAACATCCAGTGAATGGCGGGTCTTGGCCCTGCTCCTTGTCAGCATCGTCATCCATACCGTCGATGTCTTCGGAGCCATAGTCAAGCATGTCGGTTAAATCATCGACGGTGGCTATGAGGTGGGTGGCGGGTGGGAAGCAAAATTCCTCATCGTCCATTTCTAGCTCGAACCGGACATAGTTCGGCCGTGAGTCCTTCTCCAAGGACAAATTTTTAAAATATTTTAGCACGTCGCCCAAAGGCGAGTGCTGGAAGACGTCAGCAACGCTAAACTCGAAGATCGATAACTAATCTAGCTCGGTGTCCGCGGGCGTACATAGTCCGGAACATACAGCCAGAGACGAGTCCGGAGTTCCGTTAAAGCGACTGCTGCAGGGCGTCGAGTCCATGTGCGGCTCCAACTCTGCGGACTCTGAGGCCTCGGATGGCTTGATCTGCTTTGGCTCTAAGGTCGTTGCAGCCATAGGAACCATCTCCTGGGTGTGATCCGATGACAGATTTAAGTCACATTCATCGGGATGAAGGGGAGCGATCGCCGCAGGCTCAAATCCCTTGAAGATCAAGTCTCCACGGATATCCGCGATGTAGTTCAAGCTTCCGAATCTGACCTGATGGCTAGGGGCGTAGCTGTCGATCTGCTCCAGATGGCCAAGCGAGTTGGCCCGTAGTACGAAGCCGCCGAATACGAAGATCTGTCCGGGGAGGAAGGTTCCTCTGTGGATAGCGTCATTGTCGACAATTAAAGGGGCCATCGAGCCTTTTGTCAATGGCACAGTGGAACTCTCAATGAAAGCACCAATGTCGGTGTCAAAACTGGCGAATCTCGGGTAGGGGGTCCTGAACTGTGCATCTAGGATCGATGGTAAGAGGAGACAGGGGACACAATGTTTACCCAGGTTCGGGCCATCTCTATGGAGGTAATACCCTACTTCCTGCTTGATTGATCTTGATGAATATGAGTATTACAAGAGTTGATCTACCACAAGATCGTAATGGCTAAACCCTAGAAGTCTAGCTTATGAATATAGTAATGAGTATATGTGGTGTCCTTTCTGGACTATCCCCTTCGGTTTATATAGACACCTAGGAGATCTAGGGTTTACACGGAGTCGGTTACATAAAAAGGAATCTTCGATCGCCAAGCTTGCCTTCCACGCCAAGTAGAGTCCAATCCGGACATGGTGTAGTCTTCGGTCTTCATGTCTTCACAGCCCATCAGTCCGGCCCATGGATAACAGGCCGGACGTCCGAGGACCCCTTAGTCCAGGACTCCCTCATTCGCCACAAGACTTTTCCTGACGAACGCCGTAAGAACCGTTAGATCGGCATCCGACAGTGTCAGTTTTGCCATGTCATTTAACAGAACAACCACTCCTCCTACACACAAATCTTCCACATGAGTGTTAGCAATTGCCGTATTCTCCATCCGTTCCAAAATGCAGTGCATATAGCTTTATTGAAAAGTCAAACCTCGCAAACTTTTACCGAGTTTTCGTGTACCAAATTGCACATGTAGAATACCCTGTATATATCATTCCATTCATCTTCGAGAGGTAACTATAAAGATGGGGGAGGAGTCTACAAAGAAAGACCATCGTATCACCTACAACAATTTCAACCATCCTTTGGTGTGGAGGAATATCATAGGAACTCTATATGATATGATTTTTATAGAATTTTTTCCTTTAGAGCCAATTGGTTCATAGGAATAGATTCATATACTCAACATTTCAAAGGAAATAAACATGATATCATTTCTATAGCTTTAGAGCCACTTGGTTCATATGAATGTATTCCTATACTCCCATAATTTCAAAGGAAAATAAACATTAGCGTATATTCAATAGAAAAGTTCCTATGATATGAACCAAATCACATCTCTTTTCTAATCCCTCCTGATAGGAATTGAGATACATGTCATCTCTAGATTCAATAGAAAAGTTCCTATGGTGTCAACCAAATGACATCTCTTTTCCAATCCCTACTCATAGGAATTGAGATACTCCATGTCATATCTTTCCCTACAACTTCCATGCATACATCTTCTACTCCTAATTAGCTAGTACAACCCACTAGTAGCTTTTTTCCAAGACATGCAACTATGGCACAAGAACTATATAGTGTGCGAATAACTTGAAAGATGGTCGCTGGATGAAGCTAATCCGATAGTGCAGAGATGGCAAATCCGAGCATTACTTGCCGTTGGATATCATCAACATTCCACCAGATCTGCCACATGTACAATTTAGAAGACTCCATGGTTGAACTTAAGCATAATGCACAAACCTCAAAACACAAGCACTTCTCCTTTGTTCTAGAATCTTCCGTATCATAATTGATTTTTTTCTAAATGAATTGCCATTTTTTTACTTTATGCTTTACAATGCACAACCCCATGAATCTTAACATTTTTATAAAACTAATTGATTTTGAATGAGATGAACTATAAGAACTAAACAAGCATCTACACCATGCATATATGACTCAAAGCTTTACATGCTATAGTGTGTATTTATTCATAATTTGGTTTCGAAATCTCCTGCGTTCAATGCATGTGTACCTTACTAGTTTTGAGTAGAGTAGCAAATTTCACGCGGCCCCGGGTATATAAAATGCAGGGCCCATGCATCTTTGCCTTTCGGTCGAACCTACGTCCACAATTTTTGTACGTACTATATCTCCACTGGTCCCCGAACCCAAAAATGCTGCCTTGTTCCCCTAAAACCAAGCGGCCCACACATATTTAAGGTGTCGACTCGAACTCAATCCCTCTCCCGTTTACTACGACATGGCCCCGCACGCCCTAGTAGCACTCCTACAAACCCTACCGCCGCACACATCATCAGTTTTCTTCAAGAGGATGAGGGAGAAGCCGATTTGTAGTGGAGGCGCTTAAAAATGATTTGTAGTGGGGACCCCTACCCTAGGGTGCCCTAGGTAGCTGCCGCACGCATCATTGGTTTTTCTTTTCTTTATGCTCTTGCGCCCTAGAGTGAAATGATGGTTGCTTTGTCCGTCCAGCTTAATGCGGGAAAGGTGGGACTTTGTGATTTGACCCCTCATCGCTCATTTTCTACTACTGTGGCGCTACGACCGGGGTGCCTCCAATTCCAACCGCTGCTCTGAACTGTAATTTTGTGCATCACACGTGGAATAAAATGGTGGATGAGCCACATGTCGGCCAAAGGGGTCCTGTTAAGTGTGTCGCCATTTCGTGTGCGGACTGACCCTGCTTGAATCGCTACGCCAACACGACAGGTGCAGCCTACCACTTGGTTTTGCTCCTTGGTGAATCCCGACTATATTGATCTAAAAAGATACGTACTAAACTACCCTCTCCGTCTCGTTTTTTAGACATCTCAGTTTATAGGGCGTGCACGTAGTTCTAGGTCATCCATTGGACTAACTAAATCTGAGTTACTATGTCACAAAAAGTATATCATTGGATTATTAAGCGGATGTAGTTTCTAAACATAAACTGTTCATCACATATATAGCCAGTTAAATTCTCAACCTAGAACATCGTGCGTGCCATGTAAACCGATACAGAGGAAGTATAGTAGTAAAAATGAGGTGATTTTACCGAGCGATCGACGGGGGAGCATGGCCTGTCATGCAGTCCCACGTGTCATGATGTACCAAGGCGATGCACATGTCCCTCTTGAGGTAGAAGCAATACTACGTGGTTTGAGATGATGGCGAACCGAAGTGTGAAATAATGGTTGCTTCGTCCGTCTGGGAAGGTGCGACATTGTGATTTGACGTCTCATTTCTCATTACTACTACTACTGGGGCGGTACGACTTGGGTGCGCCCCCCTGCTGTTCTGCACTGTCATTTGGTGCTTGACACGTCGACCTGGTTGCTATATGTCCCACATGTCGGCGACAGGAAGTACATAATTCATGAAAGCGGGTGTCGACGGAGGAGTACAAGACACGGCTTGGGTTTTTGCTTCTTCGCGCGATCCATTGATACAAACCCGGACTAAAAAAAGGCGAGGGCGGGTCTTTTCCTGCGCGGCAGGTAGGGGAGTTTGGCATAGTCTATTCGAGGCAAGGAGGCAGGAAGGGAAACAAGCAAATAAAGGTTGAGCGACTTAGTTTTGGGAAAATCTGATTTTACGGAGTACGTACCCACTAGGGTTTATAGGGCTCATCTACAAAACATTCGTTTTTCCGTTTTATAAGTCTCAGTTCTACTACTAGTAGTAGTACCATCACATGTTGGATTTCGAGGTGCGTTAGATCACCCGATGCAAGCAGTGTCAAGAGAAAACTCACCAATGCATGTAGAAGTTCATGGAAATTTAGTGGTCATTCATGCATTCGTTCTAATTAATGCCTCGGTAAACATAACTTCTTGAGAAAAATGAGCGTACTGTGCAAACTAGGAGTACGAAATTAATTCGACCACTCACCATCTACCTTGGTTGGAGAGATTTTGAAACTGAGCCATAAACTGGAAAGGAGGGAGCAGTAACTTTTGTCTCAATTACTATTTGTGGCCTTGTATAGATGCAAAATGTATTTTTTTTATAGTGGCCTTGTATAAGAGGGTGCTTGGATCCAAGGGACTTATTTTAGTCTGACTAAAAATAGTCTCTTTAAGATGCTAAAGTTCCAAGCACCCCTGACTAAAGAGGGGCTAAAACTAGTCTTGAGACTAATTTTTTAGTCAGGGGTACCCCTACTAAAATGTGGATTAGTCCTCTCTCTCCTCATTTAACTCCTCTCCTTTAACACACACGAGTTCTGAATTGAAGGGTTTGGAGGATAATAAATGCTCATTAATTTGATTTTAGTCTCTTTAGTATTTGTATCCAAGCATGAGTGAGGCTAGCAAGTTTTAGTCCGAGTACTTTTAGTCATGAGACTAAAACGTATCCAAGCACACTCTAAGTAAATGGAGGGAGTACTAAAGGACATATATATATATATATATATATATATTCCAAACAATATGATAATCTCTCTAAGCAAGGTAGGGACGAGGAGTAAATAGAGGTAGTAAAATTTTCTCCTCGTCCTGTGAGCCACCGCGCGCATGGGCGAGGGAGTGGACGTAAGGCGTAGTAAGCAAGCTTCACCTCATTCTCCGAGCCACCGCGCCCGTGGGCGGGGAAGACGGTGTACTAAGCAATCTTCTCCTCGTTCTGCGAGTTGACGGGACACATCAAAAGTACTCCAGTGTATAGAGCCTTGCCTCTAAGGTAGGCCCCACATGGTTTGCCTCTAATTTAACATAACATGTAAGTCGCAATTTGTTTGTTCACCCGTGGTAGACGATCCTCCCTCCATCTAGTGGACAACCAGTACACGTGTCAAGTTACCACGTGGGCTACCTTTTCATACAGAAATGAGCTCCACCGTGTACCCGCGCGAGTGTGGTTGGGAGAGAGACGGGAGTACGTGCGCCGTGCGTTCACCTCTTCTCTTCGTGCATGCCCCCACCTATGTGGGTGTGTGTGAGAGGGACTATAGAGATACAAACCTAGACATAATGCGTCGTCAATCCCCATGCCTCCGCCCAGTCCGACCACCAGTCACCACCACGCCCCACTCCTCCTCACCTTATCTCTCATGTTTCTCCCTCCATTTTTATATACAAGGCCACTATCAAAATTACAATTTGCAGATATACAAGGCCACTAACACTAATCAATGCAATATTAATGGTGTTTGCCTCGTAGTACTACTAGCAAAGGAGGACATTAATTATCCCTTGCATGCATGCGTGAGTGTGAGCATTGGCTTGATGTGCATGAAAGAGAAGAATACACATTAATTTACAAGGCAAACAAGGAAACAAGGTGGCTTGCAACATTGAGTTAGAAGACATTAATTTTTGCCTTGGTACCTGTAATATGGGTTTGTGGCCTTATATACAAAAATGGAGTCCGATAAAATTCTCGAGATACCATTTATCCGATAAAATTCTCGAGCAATCATTAGTTTTTACAAAATGGGATTACTCCTGCATGGGTCAATCACAACATGTGTTTTGTAAAAAAATGCATCTTGATGTTCCGTGCAATGCATGAGAATCTTGCTAGTCCATGAAAACAACACATGGCAAAATTCCACGGCGAACAAGGGATTTGAATCTGTTGGGAGGGGTTGTTTGGATCTTTCCCGGGGTAGCCAAAATATTAGCGATCGTATTGTCCATCGGTGCTTTTGCCACCGATGAACGAGGAATGGCTCGGGTTCTCATTCATCCTCCAGCGCGCACGTTGGAGACGAGCTCGCATGAGATTTTTGTCCCACCACGCCGCCCGAGCCGCCCGCAGACCGACTGGCGACCCGCAAATTATGCCATCCAACCGTAGCCGCACACATTATGACAGCAAGTCGACCAACCGGACAAAATTCACGCAAACACGACGATATTTCATATAAACAACGACGAAAATCATATAAGATACCGTATTTTCATACAAACATGACGGATTTCATTACATTCAAATGAACTACGCGGTGCTAGTTCTAGACAGCACAGGTATATAATACCTGGCCTAGATGGTCGCCCGTCGATCAATTTGTGTTCCTCATGTCCGGCAGCACAATCACCGGACTGTCGGGAGCCCCGGAGGTATATGCGGGGTCGACGAAGGTCCTCACAAGAAAATGATTCGGCAAGACACCTGCTATGTATGTCGGCGTCGCCTCCGTGGTGGCCTTCATGGGACCCAAGCGGCGGCGGCCTCCCGTGTTCTACTTCTCCTCGATGATGGCTAACGGTGTCCTGGACTTGGGGGTACTCACTACGTCGTCTCCCGGTCAATTAGATTGGGCCGAGGACCCCCATGGCCGTATACTCATGGGCCAGTTCAGACAGCTGCCGCATACAAGGAAGATTCCACAAGACTTGGTGGTCAAGGCAAGGACTCCTCCCCCACCGACGTATTCGGCTAGAATTCTTGTTATCCTAGGCCTCTGGTGCATTATATAAACCAGGGCCAGGCTAGTCGATAGAGATACAATATACAACATACAATCATACCATAGGCTAGCTTCTAGGGTTTAGCTTCTCTGATCTCGTGGTAGATCTACTCTTTTAATACTCATATCATCAAGAACAATCAAGCAGGAAGTAGGGTACTACCTCCATAAAAAGGGCCCGAACCTGGGTAAACATCATGTCCCCTGCCTCCTATTACCATCCGCCTTAGACGCACAGTTCGGGACCCCCTACCCGAGATCTGCCGGTTTTGACACCGACATTGGTGCTTTCATTGAAAGCTCCGCTGTGTGATCGGCAAAAGGATCAATGGCTCGTCTGCATATTAACTGCGACGTTGACATCTTCGTCACCAGCTCGACTGGTTACCTCGGCTTGACCGAGGATTGTGCCCTGCCTCCAATCGTCATGTTCGGACGAGGGTCTTCATCAACACCAACTCCGATCTCTATCAAGATCATGGAGGAATCGTCCATGGAGCTCGGGGGCTCAACGTCAACATTGCCCTCGGGCGACCGTGCTGTTTTTCTAGACAGTGAACACGTATCCACCGCCACCGCCTCCTTGAGTGTCGTTTTAACGATCTCTTTGATGGAATTGTGCAGAATCGAGTCGGCAACAACCCTGGAAAATTTTGTCGAGTTCCGATGGAGGAATCTCCGACAATCTACGATATATCGGAGCCCTGTCAAATCCAGATGGGAATCTGGACGAGTTTAGGGCGTGGTCTCCAGAGCCCAGATTGGAAGTCCTTTGGAAGATCCAACCGTTCATCTACTACAGAATTCCCATATCTACCACCCCTCAAAATTTCAGCTCGATCCGACCGTTCAAACTCTGGGAACCTTCCGATTAGTGCATCACTTCTCAGATCTATTTCCTGCACGAATACGGATCTGACCCGAATTAATGTTTCTTTATGAACGTGATATTTGATAACCTTTTAAAAGGAATTTTCTTCTAAGGTATTGTGCGTTGTTTTTAACACGCGCCCATAAAATTTTAATCCTCCTCTGAGGTAATCTTCGCCATCACACTGGTGTCAAATCAGTCCGGCAATACAGCTCCAGGACTGCCGACTTGCGCTAGACATGTCGTCGCTTTTTAAGCCGAGCTCAACTTCTTAGGATCCTCACCTCGGCAAGCCGAATAAGAGTTTGGAATCGCCAAGGATAAATCATCACCAACATCGCCGCCCCACGGATTACACGAAGCAGCACACCGGCATCACCGCATGGTCACTTCATCAAACCAGCATTGACCGTGTCACAAGTTACGACATGGGTCGGCATGGCCGCACTGTTGCTTCTTCAAGCCAATGTCCATCACGCCGAACTACTTCAACACCTCGGCTGATGTGGCAGCCACAACAACTCCTCACCGACCTGCTCCTTCGCCTCAGCTAGACTGGGGACTCGGCTATTTCTTCATCAACATACTCTGGTGACTTCGGCGTCACCAGCCGACCAGCTTCGTCACGTTAGCTGGAGCGAGGGTTTCGCCTCGGCAAGCCAACCTTTGCCAGCATCACCAGGCCATCGCTTTATTGCCCATCAGGCAATAGGTGTGCGGATCGATTCCCGATTTTGGGTTTATTTTTCTTAAGGAATTATTACTCTAGTTTGTTCCATCATCTGTACACAAGTCTATCAAATGGCGGCAACATTAAAAACGGTCGCATGGTGGTTCGGTCAGTTTCCGTACATAGTTCAGCGAACGCCGCATCCGGAGTCCAGACCGCCCTGCAAATTTAGGCTTTGTCACGTCTTCACTGCGTCACGCTGACGCCCTGCATCGACATTGGCTTCGGTGCCAGGTCACATTTCTTTAAATAAATTATTTTTGCATAAAGCAATTATGCAAGGATTATATATATATATATATTATTTCCTGGACCGTACTGTTTTATGTGTGCAGATAATCGATTTTGGCTGCGTTAGGTGGTCAATACTCTGGAGTGCCGAACTCCTTGCTCGGACCCATGTCGAGGACTGCGAACCTTGTCGGATCTGTCACAGATCAATGGGCGTCTTCGTCCCGCCACAAGCCCGAATCACGTCATCAACACCGATCACATTAACCAGCTAAGTTGCTTTATGCTCAAAAACTTTCAGTTTTAAATTTTGTTCGGTTCGACCAAGCATTATACTTTTCGGCACAAAGTTGTTTGTGACAAAGTTCTTTGTAAAAACTTTATTTGTGACGCGCATATTCAAATACCCTGTTTATTTGGGGGGCTGCCTTGATGGAGCTTTTCCTCTTGCATATGATTATACTTGTACGACTTCGTTCCTTGTTCGTGTATTACGCCACAATATGCACCATATTGACCTAAGCGATTCGCAAGCTGGGTTGCCTGGCTCCTGTGCTTACCCCTACGTTCCCGATTGTTCGGCTAGGAAGTAAAGGGAGCACCTCTGCGATTGTCATGACCGGGTCATCCGAGCTCTGACCTCAGACTGGGTGAAGCCGAAAGCTAGCGCTCTTATTGTTTTCAATCATGGTCGGCACACAACGGAACTCATGAGTATAAAAAATCTATTGCACAAGTCTCATAGTAATAATGAGCACCGAAGAAAGGTATCGGTGGGGGTACTATTTTCTTCAAAGATGCTTCTTACACTTTGTTAGTAATATATCATAAGTTCCCTGAGCGCGCTTTGTCTGTTACAGCCTTATGGCCTGATTGCCTGGTCATCGGAAACACCGTCGATACTCTCGACAGGCGGAGTACATGACACTTTTCAGCCCTTGGCCAAAGAGGGAGAAGCCGACGGTCGGTTAAGACACGTTTAAAGTTTGGGTGAACACATATATGATATAAGTACTTCGGTACATACAATCATTATACATAAAATTCTTTTACCCCAGTCACTTGGGGGCTCTTAAAATTTATATATGAGCTGTAAATGTGTTTTGTTCTTGGTCGTTGTCAAAACACGATAGAAGCACACTTTTTTTTCTCTTCCAATTTTCGGATTGGCACCGAACACTTGATCTTGTTCGGACGTCATGTTTTTACTGACATTTTTTGGTTTTCCAAGCTTTTGGCACTTTTAAACTATGTGTGTGTTTCCAGCACAAGTCTCGCAGTGCAACGCCGGACACCTTTAGAGATTCGGCAGAAACATTCTCGGATATTGCTATATATGCATCGGTTTTGAATTGTGTCTTCGGCCAATAGTTGGGTTGCCCGACTCCTGCGCTTGCCTCCTACGTTCCGCTTTGTTCGGCTAGGTGTGCAAAGGGAGAACCACTACGATTGTGCTTCCAGCTCACATGGTTAAGCACCTTAGTGGAGAAAGCCGAAAACTGACTGTCATAATAAGCGTAAACTGGTCAGCGATCCGATGACTGTGTTAAATGACGGGCCATTCATAACATTGGGCGAAGTGTTTACGGCTTGACCTCGACTATCGCCGAACACTACCGGGGGCTAGTAACTGGCCTCCCAAACTAAATCCTCAATATTTTGCTCTTACATTAGAGCTGAGGTTTCATGATCATGCTTAGCATGAAAACCCAAAGAAAGGAACCAATAGCGGGACTATTTTCTTTGGAAGACATTTCTTATGTTAAATAGTAATATAACATATCTCTCTGCGTACCTTTGTTTATAAAACCGTATGTCCAGATTGCCTTGTTTGTCGTAAATCTTTGCCCTCATAAAGGCTTTATAAAGTAAGATAAACACTCCTTGGCTACTGGCCAAGGAGGTGGAAGCCGATGGTCGGTCAACAAAGTTTTGTACAATGCGGATCCGAGCATTAAATGACATAAAGTACTTGGATACATAGAGTCACTACAAATAATTTGTGATTTTACTATGGATATCGATCCTTAATTCGGCCACCCGTGCCCGCATTAAGGCTCGGGGGCTACTGGACTTCGGGCTTATTATTTACAAATATTACAGGGGCACATCGATCCCCTGATCTAGTGTTGCCACCCGACCAGTGTCTCGGGGGCTACTGCATTGCCTGTTCAATGCAGAAAATTTTAAGTGCAATACAGTTTCCGAGGAGATTTTGATCCTCAGGTTGGTCGGCCGCACCCAACCTGAGTCTCGAGGACTGAGCATGCTGCTTTTTGTGTCCCAAAGTATTCTGCCGAGCTAGGACTTGATCCTCAAGCCGATTTTGTAAATCAACTTGAGTCTCAGCGGCTACTGGGATCAGCAGTCTTACGTCATCCTTCAGGTGCAGCTCGGGTTTTAGACAGATACACGCCTTGATGGCTACTGGCTATATATCTCGGCAAAGAATAAAGTGCACCAATCAAAAATATTGACAAGAAATCGGCCCACAGTCAGGGTGGTGCACCACCTCGGAAGCAGTCCGACATAAAGCACGGGCGCTAGTGGCTAGTTCCATAGAGGGCATTTCCAGCATTAAGCTCGGCTAAACTCCTTCAACTTTTTTGAACCAAGGTGATATGACACCTCCCATATAGTCCGGCGTTGGAGCCCGGATACAGTCCAACGTTGGAGTTTGAAAATAGTCCGGCGTTGGAGCTCGGATACATTCCGGCGTTGGGGCTCGGAAAGTGGTCTGGCGTTGGTGCTTGGCTGCAAAAGATACCTCGAATGCAATCCGGCGTTGGAGCTCGGATGCAAGAGGATGCTGCCGCCCGGGAACAACTTCAAACCCGAGGTGTGGCATAAAAATAACAAGGCATTGATAAAGGCCGAAGACTTAAAGGGCTCCTCGGATACCCGATGTGTGAGATCTTCAGATTTAGCTCGGCAATCCTCAAGATAGAAGATGGGAAGATTTGTTGAACCAATTTTCAAGACCGACGACCGAAGAAAAGAACAGTTCAGAAGAATCGAGGAGCATCCCCAACTTGAAGACCGGTTCAGGGGGCTACTGACGGTGTCCTGGACTTGGGGGTACTCACTACGTCGTCTCCCGGTCAATTAGATTGGGCCGAGGACCCCCATGGCCGTATACTCATGGGCTAGTTCGGACAGCTGCCGCATACAAGGAAGATTCCAGAAGACTTGGTGGTCAAGGCAAGGACTCCTCCCCCACCGGCGTATTCGGCTAGGACTCTTGTTATCCTAGGCCTCTGGTGCATTATATAAACTAGGGCTAGGCTAGTCGATAGAGATACAATATACAACATACAATCATACCATAGGCTAGCTTCTAGGGTTTAGCCTCTCTGATCTCGTGGTAGATCTACTCTTGTAATACTCATATCATCAAGAACAATCAAGCAGGAAGTAGGGTATTACCTCCATCAAGAGGGCCCGAACCTGGGTAAACATCGTGTCCCCTGCCTCCTGTTACCATCCGCCTTAGACGCACAGTTCGGGACCCCCTACCCGAGATCCGCCGGTTTTGACACCGACAATGGCGGCGGACGCGGAGGCGCTCGCCACCGACTCGTCGCTCTCCGCGCACCCGGCTTCTGTCGCTGCTTGCATGGTGTGGCCGTCGGCATGGGAGTCTCAGCCATAGAAATGGGAGACGCGGTACGAGGCGGCAGCATGGACGACAGCAACGATGCCCGTGCGCTGCTCCTCGTTGACCTGGTCTGGAGCGGCGAGTTGCTGAACCGCGCGCCGGCTTGGGGCGGCAACTGGCTCCGTCGGGTGAGGGGATGGAGGTGGATTAGCAAGCTACATAGCTCGTATCCGGCGGGCTCGGCGGGCCACCCAGCCGGCTTGGATGCGGAATAACTACTCTTCGTAAGCCATTGTAAGAGTGGACAAAATGGTGAAGGAGGAGATAGGGGAGCATCGGAGGTGTGCGATTCTTGGCCGGCGTTTGGCCTTGTTTAAATAGGAGATTAAATAGATGGTGGACGGGAGGAGCTCGACCGGTGTTGCGTTTAATGCCGGCCCGGTCATGAACGGACGTGTGTCTAGAGTGGGTTTCTCGGCTTCCACACGGGCGGGTTTCATGGAGGCGTTTTAATGCGGCAAGGAGGCGTGTTCAGCCGGGCGTGCAGCGAGTGGCGCCCTCGACTCTGACGTAGGACAGCGCGCCGTTCTTCCACTGACGTGTGGGCTCTTTGGGTACATGGCCTGCATGTCAGTGACCCAACGCAGGCAGCGCACAACAGAGGAACCTTTGGTGGGCCAGGGCGGTCAGAAGCGGGCATTTCATAAACCGATGATTGTTCATTGAGTGTGACGTCATCCTTTTCATGTAGATAAGCCTACTATGTTGATAGCCCGTTCAATATGTTGTGATTCATAAAGACCGCTACAAACATCAATGTTCTTCTTATCACAGATAAGATTGATTAATACCCATAACAATCCATGTCCTTAAGAAAGGGTGCATGCATGTATAGGTTGAGCGTGTGTCTTGCGTCGTGTGATGTGTGCATGCAGGCGTGCGAGTGTTGCGTGCGTGCAAGGGTACGTTTTAGTGTTGCATGCATGTGTGCATACGTGCGTGTGTTCATGAGTGCATGTGTACGCGTCAGTGTTGCACGCCTGCATGCGTGTGTGTGTTCGTTATGTGTATGTGTTAGTGTTGCACGCCTGCATGCCTATGTGTCTTGCGTGCGTGCATGTGTACGTGCGGGGTGAGGCTACACGTCAGTCGACTGACTTTTTCATCTCTGGTCATTAGATTTTCCAGCCGTTGGATACGAAATCAAGGGCCTGCAGTTTATCATCAAACTCCACCCCCCTGAGCCGCCAGCCACCACCGGCCGAACCGTCGGCCCTCGTCGCCTGCGGCCGGCCCGTGCCGCCACGCCCCGAAACCACTCCTCACCGCCGGTCTGCCGCCGCACCGGCCATCCCTCTAGGCCCCCCCCGCGCCGAGCTTTTTCTCCGGCGATCCCCACCCCACCGCCCAATCAACGCCCCCACCGCTGGCGACTGCCAACCAGAGCTCTCACGACTTCAAGTACCCACCGACCACTAATTTATTACCATTTCTGTCCTTCATATACGCGCTGACGGGTGGGCCCTATGGTGATGTGAGCTGCTGAATGTGGACCATTTGACTGGTCAATTGATCGTGTCATCAACAAATTACGGAGCTGTATGGTGAGCCAGTGACTGTATGATCACCCTAAAATATATTTTATTAACACAGTATAGACTCAAACTACCATTTCTTTCTTTCATATACAGGCTGACAGGTGGGCCCCATGGTTACGCGCCAATGGTGCAACACTAGTTGCGCCACGTGGAACATTTGACTGGTCAATTGATTGTGTCATCAACAAAATACGGAGTTGTACGGGTGAGCCAGTGACTGTATAATCATGACATGTATTTTTTAATACGGCACAGACGCAAGGGCTCATATATACGCGCAAGCACTCACCGCTATAAGCGCACACACGCAGACCCTAACCCTATGAGCACCTTTGAGAGAGTGGGCCAGCATATGATCTTGAGATTATACGAAGTCACCATAGGTGCCTCGTAGTCGAGTGGAACGTCTCCTCCCACTGAACGCACATCACCGGAAAATACTGAAATTAACCTAGGATAAATGCGAGCACCAAGACTTTAACCCTGGTGGGCTCGAGAAACCACTGTCCTCCTAACCATCCAACCACATGTTGGTTAGCACGACAAAATGTATGTGGTGACCAGCTTATTCTGAAGTCCAGTGACCATATCGTGCTTTCGCTTCAAATACAATGACCGTAAGTGTCGTCAACAAAATACAGAGCACGCATCAAATGCAAAGTCCGTCAGTGTCATCAAGAAAATACAGAGACGTATCGTGAGCTAGATACCATATGATCACCACGAGAATGTATACGGTGACCCTAATGAGCATATTCTGAACTCCAGTGACCATATAGTGCTTTAGCTTGAAATACAGTGACCGTCGTGCACGAATGTGTCATGGGCATGCATACTTTTAGAGGGCCGAGAGATAGTTTGTGTGCGTACGTGAAAGTGGTGTAGAAAGAGGGGATATCCGGTGGAGACAAGGAGAGATATGCCCTTCGTTTCTCTCTCCTGTGACTAATATTTTAGGAGAATATATAAACATTCACAATACAAAACAAATATTTTTGGATGCACCATGCAATTAACTTTCATGTATAACATTGTACTATTGTATATGCTTATTTTCTTAGTGGCCGATTGCGTGTGTGGTATGGTGGGCACATCATTTCTAGTTGTGGTGGGTCAACGTGATGACTCATGGGTTGGTTCCATCCAGCGCCACATAGGTTGGATCGAGACGCATTATACGAAGACCCATGTGGAGGACTCGACGTACAACATGAAGCTAGCTACCAGAGTCACGGAGGACTCTATCCCCACTGGTGATAAGCCGACTATATATGATTTGTAACCCTAGGCCCCGAGTATGTTATAGAAGCTTGGGGGCTAGTTCGTCGATAGTATACACACATGCACAATGCCTGGTATTCACGTGTACTTTGTACACACCCCTATCAAGAGAGAGGTGTGTCTGGGGGGGCAATGTGTGCGAGAGAGGCCTAAAGATAATGTGCATGCGGGAGACACGTAGGCACATATATGCGTGTATAGAGGGCTAGTAGAGACTGTGTGTGTGTGCGTATATGCATGTGAGAGAAATAGTGTTTTCCAACTGAGATTAGTGAGAAGAGTGGTACATAGTAGTCAGAAAGAGAGAGAGATATACAGAGAGAGCATGTGTGTGAGACTCCCCGACACCCCGAGAGAGATTGTGAGCATGTGTGAAAGAGAAATGTCGATGCATATAAAGTGTGTGCACTTATGTGGTAGATAGAGAGATATATAGCACGTTTGTGAGAACGGGCCGAGGCATAGTGCATCTAAGTGTAAAAGGCGGTTCTATGCATTAAATTAAAATATAAATGGCATTATTATTTTTGGATGAGATCATGAATTTTGCTAATTGCATATGGACGAAAATTGGTCTATCAGACAACCATACTCTATTAAATTCTAGCATGTGCATGTGTTTATTTCATATTATCGATCCATAGAGTGAGAGAGGTTTGAAATACAGGCAATGGATGCTTTTGCAATTCATATATAAACATTAATTAGTGCACTCCATGTTGTTAGTGTGAAGCACTTTATACATTTGTCTCTTGCATGGATACATTCCAAATTGCTAGATACGAAATAGAATACATGTCGAATTCAACATAAAGGGGGTTTCGAAGATTCATCATAGGAAGTGCATTCATCTATTTGAACCCGAGATAATGGCATTTGTAAATCACATATAAAAGGGGGCATCAATCTTTGTTGTGCGTTTGAACATGCTATATATATATTCATACACATGTCTAACTTCTTTTTGCAACCAAGGAGATTATATCTAGAACCATGCATGAACTGAGGTAAGTTGCATATTTTTAATATATACTCGTGTACAATGTATATTCAAATGTACCACCTCCATTCCAAAATAATCGTAGCTTTAGGATTTTCAAGAGTAAAGATTTGTGAAGTTTGACAAATCCTGAATGTTCAATTCAAGAGAACCGAAAACGTTAATGCTTCTGATCCCAAATATTGAACGAAGCGCCAAATAGTCCTCTGGTCACCCGAAACCGCGCGAGACTAATGTTTGGTGGTAGGAAATTACTGTCCAGACTCCGGCCCATGTAGCCTATCGGCCCGATGTGCACCGGGGTAGGTTTGTAACTTCACCAAGACGCAAGTCTCAACCGCCTCCGAGAAGCATTCATATGCCGTGGGCGCCTAAACACCCATGCGCTCGGCCGAAATCTATCCCGCCCACATTTGGGACACCTGAGATTACTGTCCTACCCCAACCCGCAATATGTCCGAAATTTTAGATGGGAGCTGAAAGGATCGAGAAGAGGTGTCTAGAGGGGGGTGATTAGACACTAAGTGCTAAAAGTTGTAGTTTTTTAATTTTCTTAAGTTGAAGTGGAGTTTAGGCATAAGTTTAACAAACACAATACATATCAAGCAAGCATGCAAAGAGTATATGAGCAGCGGAAAGTAAAGCATGCAACTTGCAAGAATGTAAAGGGAAGGATTTGGAAAATTCAAACGCAATTGGAGACACAGATGTTTTTGTCATGGTTCCGATAGGTGGTGCTATCGTACATCCACGTTGATGGAGACTTCAACCCACGAAGGGTAACAGTTGCGCGAGTCCACGGAGGGCTCCACCCACGAAGGGTCCATGAAGAAGCAACCTTGTCTATCCCATCATGGCCATCACCCACAAAGGACTTGCCTCACTAGCGGTAGATCTTCACGAAGTAGGCGATCTCCTTGCCCTTACAAACTCCTTGGTTCAACTCCACAATCTTGTCGGAGGCTCCCAAGTGACACCTAGCCAATCTAGGAGACACCACTATCCAAGAAGTAACAAATGGTGTGTTGATGATGAACTCCTTGCTCTTGTGCTTCAAATGATAGTCTCCCCAACACTCAACTCTCTCTCACATGATATGGATTTGGTGGAAAGAAGATTTGAGTGGAAAGCAACTTGGGGAAGGCTAGAGATCAAGATTCATATGGTAGGAATGGAATATCTTGGCCTCAACACATGAGTAGGTGGTTCTCTCTCAGAAAATATGTATTGGAAGTGTAGGTATGTTCTGATGGCTCTATCCACGAATGAAGAGTGGGTGGAGGGGTATATATAGCCTCCACACAAAAACTAACCGTTACACACAATTTACCAATCTCGGTGAGACCGAATTGAGAAACTCGGTCAGACCGATATAGCAAACCTAGTGACCGTTAGGGTTTTCGGTGGGACCGACTTGATCAACTCGGTGGGAACAATGTGCTAGGGTTAGGGTAAATCCAAAACTCGGTTTGACCGATTACTCAAACTTAGTGGGACCGATTTGGGTAATAAGTGAAACAGAGAGTTGGCCAAGCAAACTCTGTGGGGCCGATTGCATATCTCGGTGGGACCGAAAATATTGCAATAGGTAACAGAGAGTTTGCAAGCCCATCTCGGTGAGACTGAGATCCCATCGGTGAGACCGAACTGATTAGGGTTTCTGGCAGTGGCTATGTCAAATGAACTCGGTGGCTCCGGATAGAAAGAATCGGTGGGGCTGAGTTTGACTTTTGGTTTAGGTCATATGTGGATGTGGGAAGGTAGTTGAGGGTTTTGGAGCATATCACTAAGCACTTTGAGCAAGCAAGCCATTAAGCAACACCTCATCCCCTCTTGATAGTATTGGCTTTTCCTATAGACTCAATGTGATCTTGGATCACTAAAATATAAAATGTAGAGTCTTGATCTTGAAGCTTGAGCCAATCCTTTGTCCTTAGCATGTTGAAGGGGTTCCACATCCTTTAGTCCATGCCACTTAATCTGTTGAACTTTTCTAAAACATACTAGGTAAAAGTATTAGTCCAACAAGAGATATGTTGTTATTAATTATCAAAATCACCCAGGGAGCACTTGTGCATTCAATATACCCCTTTTTGGTAATTGATGGCAACATATATCAAAGCTTTAGATAAAGATGTAGAGAATAGCAAGTAAAGATTTGGAAAGACATGTAACAAGCATAGGCTCCCCCTACATGTATGAAATCATGTGAATATGGAATATAGAAGCATGTGAGAGCATAACCATGACAGAGTAGCAATGTGTTACATGTATCTTGGCCATATGCATCAGGGCAAAAGATATGAATATGGGAAATGTACCTTCATGCCCATGAGTCCTTCTTGCAAACAGTATGTACATCAGCAAGAATTTCTCATACACATGACTATGATGCATATACTTACCTTGTGGTCTTGAGTTGGCTAGGATGGGATGAGCCTTCGTAAACAAGGTTAGATAACACAGATGCACCCACTAGCTAGAGCAAACAAAAGAAACCACAAGAGTACCAAGACTGGGATGACATGTAGAGTGAGTACAGAGTACCACGATAGATATTGACATGTCCCCAAAGAGAAAGATATGCAATGAATTTAAGAATTTTCTTTCCCTTGGATGTCTTGCTCCCCCTGAATCTAGCATGGGATACTGGGAGAAGATAGGGACCAGAAAAACAGAGCTCAAAGAAACAAAAGAACAGAGCTAATGCAAATAAGCACATATGAACATGTCTTTCCCCCAAGAAGACATGTGGCATCTCTCCTCTTGAACATCAAGCATCTCCTCTTCAACATCAAGCATCTGGGATCCTTGAAGATTACTCTTTCCTGGAGTATTCCCTCCCCCTAGAGATCTCTCCCCCTAGAGATATTATTAAGCTTTGATGTGATCTCTCTCTCCCCCTTTGACATCAATTTCCATGAATAGTCTTCTGGAATTTGTTGTGAATGGGTTCGGTCCTTGAATCACAGTACAAAGCATTAAGGTAAATGTGATGCTTGCAGAGGACAAGATTCATTGAGTGGAGCTGGATCAAGAATAAAACATGAATAAATGGCAAAATGTTTTTCCTGTAGTGAAATCAGTGTCACTGAGTTGTATGCTTCGGTTGCGCCGAAAATCTTCGGCTAGACCGGATACATGAAACCGGTGGAACCGAGTTCATCACAGAGAAAAACACTTGTCACCTCAGCTCACTGGACAAATAAGATCTCACAAAGATTTGCAATGAATTGGATGCAGAAAATGCAGAACAAAAAGCAAAGCAAAGAGACTAAAAGATCTAGATGAAGTTGAAAGGGGAAACAAATATGCATGAGACAAATGCAAGAACACAGAAAAGAACACAAGAGAACTTTATCTAGAGATGGTCGGCGACAAAGTCACCTATGTTAGGAGTCAAGTGAGATCACTTGATCATAGGTCGTACTCATCGTTTAAGCTCAAAATGGGGTTACCATTTTTCGTTTAAGTATCTTGATGTATTCACATCTTGTCGAGTTGCTTTGACTCATGACTTGGAGTAAAGCTTCTCTAAGATGGAATAACATACCTTGGGTGGCGGTGTTGATCTTGATTATGTAGTTGAACTTGTGTGGGTTGCTCAAGGTTGATGTAGCCCATCAAGAGTTGGGAGCACCCTTTGGATTTTGAGTTCATCTACCTACATGGGTTAGTTTTCGCATGGAAGAGCACTTGTGTATCCAACATGACAATCATGAAACTCAACATAGAATTTGTCAAAGGATATGTTTGACAGGTTTCGTGCTTCCTTGTCATCAACCACCATTGTGTAGAGACTTGGTGATGTAGAGATTGCTCAAGATGTGAGTGAGTTGCAATCTCATAGAATTAGATTCATCCAAGTACCTACGAGGGTTAGATAACATGCAAGATGCAAATTTTCAAGACATAAGATAATTATCATAGGAGAAATATCAAGTGATTAGTCGTAAGCTCAAGTCTTGCATGTATCCAATGGAGTTCCTACTCCAAGTTTGAAGCATCAATGATGTTCAATTCACCTCTTAACCTGCAAAACACTTTCTCATCAAGTGGTTTAGTGAATATATCCGCTAATTGCTTATCGGTGCGAACATGCTTAAGGTTTATGTCACCCTTAGCAACGTGATCTCGAATGAAATGATGACGAACTTCAATATGCTTAGTTCGAGAGTGTTGCACGGGATTGTGAGCAATCTTGATAGAACTTTCATTGTCACAAAGTAATGGAACATGTTTCACATATATCCCATAATCTTTATGAGTTTGGGTCATCCAAAGTAATTGAGCACAACATGAACCAGCGGCAATGTATTCCGCTTTGGCGGTGGATAAGGATACCGAGTTTTGTTTCTTGGAAGACCAAGACACAAGAGATCTAACAAGGAATTGACAAGTACCCGAAGTGGACTTTCTATCAACCTTGTCACCGGCATAGTCCGAGTCGGAGTAGCCAACAAGATCAAAGGAAGCCCTCTTTGGATACCAAATGCCAAAATTTGGTGTATGTATTAAGTATCTCACTATCCTCTTCACGGCCTTAAGATGACATTCCTTAGGAGCAGCTTGATATCGTGCACACATGCACACACTTAGCATGATATCGGGACGTGAAGCACATAGATATAATAATGAACCAATCATAGAGTGGTAAACTTTTTGATCAACCGGTTCACCATCTTTGGTCAAATCAAGATGTCCACTAGTAGGCATGTGTGTAGTCATACCTTTGCATTCTTGCATATTGGTCTTCTTGAATAAGTCCTTGGTGTACTTCGTTTGAGAGACAAAGGTGCCTTCCTTAGTTTGCTTGATTTGCAAACCAAGAAAGAATTTGAGTTCACTCATCATAGACATCTCAAACTTCTCCGACATTAGCTTCCCAAACTTTTCACTAAAATGAGGGTTAGTTGATCCAAATATAATATCATCGACATAAATTTGGCATACAAATAGTTCTCCATTAACCCTTTTAGTAAAGAGTAGAATCTATTTTTCCAATTTCAAAGCCTTTTTCAATAACGAACTTGGTCAAGCATTTATACCATGCTCTAGGAGCTTGTTTAAGACCATAAAGGGCTTTGTGAAGTTTGTAGACATGATTAGGTTTCTTAGGATTGACAAATCTAGGAGGTTGCTTAACATAAACTTCCTCCTCTATTTCACCATTCAGAAAAGCACTTTTAATGTCCATTTGGTACAAGGTAATATCATGGTGATTAGCATAAGCAAGTAAGATGCGAATGGACTCAAGTCTAGTGACGGGAGCATATGTCTCACCATAGTCCATACCTTCGACTTGTGTGTAGCCTTGGGCGACGAGACATGCTTTGTTGCGAACCACTTGTCCATCTTCATCTTGCTTGTTGCGAAACACCCATTTGGTACCGATGATGTTGTGGTTGTTGTTGGGCTTCTCGACCAATGTCCACACTTGATTTCTCTCAAAGTTGTGTAGCTCTTCATGCATAGCATTTATCCAGTCGGGATCTTCCAATGCTTCTTCAACCTTCATAGGTTCAATGCGAGAGATGAATGAATAGTGTTCACAAAAGTTAGCTAAACGAGTTTTTGAGCGAGTGATTCTCCCGGTTTGGATATCATTGTAGATTTGCTCCACGGGATGATCTTTAGCAATTCTTGCTCGAACTCGTGAAAGCTTTTGCTTGGGTCTTGGTTGAACATCTTCTTCATCTTGTTCTTCTTCTTGGCCTTCTTCATTGTTAGCATTGTTGTTCTCTTGTCGTGGTGGAGAAGGAGGTTGTTGACGTTCATCTTGGTGCACTTCCTCGTTTTCTTCATCTTGGTGTATCCCACTCGTGAATGCTTCCGTATCAACTCTTCGTTCACCTTGTCATGAGGTAGAAGCTTCCACTTGGATGGACGAGGTACTCTCCTTTATCTCCATTGGACGAATCTTGCCAATAGACAAGTCTTGGATTGCTTCCGAGGGATCTTTGTCTCCTACATCAATTGGCAATTGCTCTACTTGTGAGCCGTTAGATTCATCAAACTTCACATCTACCGTTTCTTCAACCTTTCGGGTGAAATTGTTGTAGACACGGTATGTGTGAGAGTTTGAGCCATAACCAAGTAGGAAACCTTCATGAGACTTAGGAGCAAATTTAGAACGATGATGCTTATTAAGAATGTAGCACTTTGAGCTGAATACTCGAAAGTATCCAACTTGGGGTTTGTTACTAGTGAGGAGCTCGTATGTCGTCTTGACGAGTAGCTTGTGAAGATACAAACGATTTGTTGCATGACAAGCTGTCTCAACCGCTTCCGCCCAAAAGTGTTTTGGCGTCTTGTACTCATCAAGCATCATTTTTGCCATCTCGATAAGAGTCCGGTTCTTCCTCTCAACAACTCCATTTTGTTGAGGTGTGTACGTAGCCGAGAACTCATGTGCAATCCCTTCTTCATCAAGAAAGGTGTCTACCCTTGCGTTCTTGAACTCCGTTCCATTGTCGCTCCGAACCTTCTTGATCTTCACGTCAAATTGATTCTGGGCCTTCCTAGCAAAGTTTTTGAAGATCTTTTGGACCTGCGATTTGTCATCAAGAAAGAACACCCACGTAAATCTTGAAAAATCATCAACTATGACTAGACCAAATGAGTTACCAACGAGACTCTTGTAGGCATTTGGACCAAAGAGATCCATGTGAAGTAGCTCGAGTGGTCTTCTTGTGGTCATGATGTTCTTAGCGCGATGACTTCCTCCAACTTTTTTCCCTTCTTGACAAGCACTACAAAGTCTATCCTTGTCAAATATGACATCGTTAACGCCAAGTATATGATTTCCTTTAATGAGTTTGTCAAGGTTTTGCATGCCCACATGGCCTAGCCTTCTATGCCACAACCAGCCTTTAGAAGATTTAGCAATTAAGCAAGTTCTAGGTTGAGCCTTTTTAGTGAAATCAACAATGTAAAGATCTCCTCTACGTATACCGGTAAATACCATTTTATGATTATCTCTACGAAACACTTGGCAGTCTACTTCAGTAAATAGGACATTGAAACCGAAATCAGCAAGTCTAGATACTGAAAGTAAGTTGTAGCCAAGAGATTCAACGAGCATGACATTTTGTATGGAGCTATCATGTGAGATGGCCACCTTACCAAGGCCAACCACCTTACCCTTTGAATTATCACCAAAAGTGACATACTTTCGAGGGCCGTCGTTTTCAGCAAGCTCACGAAACATGTCTTTATCTCCGGTCATATGATCAGTACATCCACTATCAAGGACCCATTCCTTTCCTCCAGCCATGTAGCCGCGAAGATTTGCCATAAGACCAAAGTGTCTCATCGCATCATCGAGATCATAGTCACTATCATCATCCTCATCATAGTATTCATGTTCAACATCATTTTGTGATTGATCAATTCCTAGAGAGGGTAATTCATTAGACAAATGATCATTTCTATAGTTATCTTTATGAATTCTAATAGCTCTAGAAATGATATTTCTAATGATTCCAACATCTCCTTTGGCACTCGTAAGATTAGTAAGCTCAAATAAGCAGTCACCAAATTTGGGATCATTGGAACTCATCTTAATCAAGGCAATAGACTTATGGAGAATTTCATCTAGATCTTTCAAGGAATAATTTGGAAAGAGTTCCTCAAGAAATTTCCATATGGTGTAGGCACACTTAAGAGTAGGCAAACATCCAATCAGTTTTATAGGCAAGCCTCTAATGATAAGATTAACAGTTCTAAGATTGTGAATCATGTCAATTGACTCATCAAGGGTAGGATGCATGGGATCAACATGAGGTGCACAAGGGCTAGCAATATACTTGTTCAAGTGATATTCATTGAAAATCTCAAGCATTTCATTTTTCCAATCATGAAAATATTCTCCATCAAGAATAGGCACTCTACGTCTAAGACTCCCCAAAGTAGACTCACCCATCTTCCTCCAATGGTGTTTAAACCAAGGCAATGGAGACCAAAGCTCTGATATCAATTGAAAGGATCGAGAAGAGGTGTCTAGAGGGGGTGATTAGACACTAAATGCTAAAAGTTACAGTTTTTTAATTTCTTAAGTTGAAGTGGAGTTTAGGCATAAGTTTAACAAACACAATACATATCAAGCAAGCATGAAAAGAGTATATGAGTAGCGGAAAGTAAAGCATGCAACTTGCAAGAATGTAAAGGGAAGGATTTGGAAAATTCAAATGCAATTGGAGACACGGATGTTTTTGTCGTGGTTCCGATAGGTGGTGATATCGTACATCCACATTGATGGAGACTTCAACCCATGAAGGGTAACGGTTGCGGGAGTCCACGGAGGGCTCCACCCACGAAGGGTCCACGAAGAAGCAACCTTGTCTATCCCATCATGGACATCTCCCACAAAGGACTTGCCTCACTAGCGATAGATCTTCACGAAGTAGGCAATCTCCTTGCCCTTACAAACTCCTTGGTTCAACTCCACAATCTTGTCGGAGGCTCCCAAGTGACACCTAGCCAATCTAGGAGACACCACTCTCCAAGAAGTAACAAATGGTGTGTTGATGATGAACTCCTTGCTCTTGTGCTTCAAATGATAGTCTCCCCAACACTCAACTCTCTCTCACAGGATATGGATTTGGTGGAAAGAAGATTTGAGTGGAAAGCAACTTGGGGAAGGCTAGAGATCAAGATTCATGTGGTAGGAATGGAATATCTTGGCCTCAACACATGAGTAGGTGGTTCTCTCTCAGAAAATATGTATTGGAAGTGTAGGTATGTTCTGATGGCTCTCTCCATGAATGAAGAGTGGGTGGAGGGGTATATATAGCCTCCACACAAAAAATAACCGTTACACACAATTTACCAATCTCGGTGAGACCGAATTGAGAAACTTGGTCGGACCGATATAGCAAACCTAGTGACCATTAGGGTTTTCGGTGGGACCGAGTGGATCAACTCGGTGGGACCGATGTGCTAGGGTTAGGGTAAATCCAAAACTCGGTTTGACCGATTACTCATACTCGGTGGGACTAATTTGGGTAATAAGTGAAACAGAGAGTTGGCCAAGCAAACTCGGTGGGGCCGATTGCATATCTCGGTGGGACCAAAAATATTGCAATAGGTAACAGTGAGTTTGCGAGCCCATCTCGGTGAGACCGAGATCCCATCGGTGAGACCAAACTGATTAGTGTTTCTGGCAGTGGCTATGTCAACTGAACTCGGTGGCTCCGGATAGGAAGAATCGGTGGGGCCGAGTTTGACTTTTGGTTTAGGTCATATGTGGATGTGGGAAGGTGGTTGAGGGTTTTGGAGCATATCACTAAGCACTTTGAGCAAGTAAGCCATTAAGCAACACCTCATCCCCTCTTGATAGTATTGGCTTTTCCTATAGACTCAATGTGATCTTGGATCACTAAAATATAAACTGTAGAGTCTTGATCTTGAAGCTTGAGCCAATCCTTTGTCCTTAGCATCTTGAAGGGGTTCCACATCCTTTAGTCCATGCCATTTAATCTGTTGAACTTGTCTGAAACATACTAGGTAAAAGTATTAGTCCAACACGAGATATGTTGTCATTAATTATCAAAATCACCCAGGGAGCACTTGTGCTTTCAGGGGCAAAGTTTCTAACTTTCCCCAAATTTCAAACAAGCGCGTCCCAAACTGAAACATTGTTCCCCCTTAGTTCCCCGCCTCCCTCCGTTTCCCCATTCATACTCCGTGGGCGCCAAAACGCCCTCTCCACCAGCCGCAAAACCCCAGCCTCCTCCGTCCTCCACCCCATAGCGCCCAATCCACCGCCGCCCTCCTCCATCACGCCGGAGCCGGTACCCCGACGTCGTCGTCCAACGCAACTGCAACCGCAACGCCCTCAAGGACTTAGCAGCTGAAGCCGATGTAGAGCTGCCTCCACGATGCCGACGCCGACGCCGACGTGCGCCATACCAGAACTACTCCGACCACGCCATCCTGCGCCTCACTGATGCCGCTCCACTATCGCAACCGTCCACCGCACCGGAGCTGTTCTCGCTACGCCGTCATTCGCCGCCTCAGATCTGCTTCCCCGCCGCCGACAGACGGCTACCGCACCACACTCAACAACTTGGCCATGGGTTCGTCCAAGGCTGCACCGTCCTCCATAACTTCTCGTTTCCAGCGAACCACAAGAAGATCGTTGGAAAAACAGAAGGAGGACACAACACTGCCAGCAGAAAGAGGTACTCCTCTTCCCTTATTTGTGCAAACCTTACGTCTCTGCTCACACCGTATTCCTCCCACGAAAGAAACTAGTTGAGCGCTTCTTACTGCATCTTCTTCATGATACTAAATGAGCAAGGTTTCCTCCCTTTACTATTTCACCTTTGCTAGAGGTCAGTAGCCCGCCTGGATTTCAATTCAGGGTTAGTCGAACCGCAATTAAAAGAAGCAGCACCCGCTTAGGCGCGCGGAGCACCTAGTTCGCCTGTTCACCGGGGAAGCGGCACATCGGTGTCTATCATACGGGTGTGGGGCCCAGGAGCTACTTGCACCCGATCTGGAGGTCGGCGGGGCTTGAATGGATTGCTGGGGGGCGGTGCCATGCACGGCGGTGCGGTGAGGTCGAGGGGAGGGCGCAGGTAGGGGACTGGGCCAGTGGTCGCTGCCGTTTCGAGGAAGATCGTCAACATTGACTGGCTAGAGGTAGATGAAGGCGATCTGCCCGTTCTTTGTACATCGGACGATGCAGAAAAAATGGACTGACCTATTTGTTTTGAGTAAAATGTTATTTTCATAGAATCCTGTAGTAATTTAGTGTGCCATGCATGTTACAGAGCTATCATATGTCTACCGTCATTTACTTCTCACCGACCTGCTATCTGCTACCTTTACACTGTACTAATTGTTCACACACTTCACCCATACTCACACTATTGTTTTGTTATGCATGGGTATTTTAGACTCTGACGCAGTGTTGATGTTAAGATATATCATCAGTCCACGTTATGGTTCAGCAAACTATCTGTTCAGCTGCTTCAGCGAATGCTGAAAAGAAAAGACAGAAGTCGCTCCAGTGTAATTCAAAGATAAGGACTAAGCGTTTCAGCGCTCTAAAGGATGCAGTGTCAGCAGTTGGAGACAGTAAACGTAGCTCTGCAGTTGATGATCTCAATTGTCACACACAACCAACCCAGGTGCTTGCTTTAACTTCGCGCTGTCAAATATGTTTGCATGTTGCATATGGTGTCTAGCTTGTATTGCTTCCAATTTGGTTAAATTGCATCTGCTTACTTTACACATTATACCTTTGATAATGACATGCCTTCCTGTTTTTGATACATACTCCCTCCGTTCGGAATTACTCGTCCAAGTAATGAATGTATCTAGATGTATTTTAGTTGTAGATACATCCATTTTTGTGACAAGTAATTCCGAACGGAGGGAGTACTACATATGTCTATTAACCATGTTTGTAGATCAAACTAATGCTATTTTGTATCCCTCGTCAATCACTTATGATGAGACAGTCACCCGGGTGGGTTACTGTGAGACACCATACTCGTTTAAAGAGTGCAGTGTCATCCTCCCCACATGATTCTCAAGAAACAGCAAGGCTAAATGAAGATAGTCAACGCAACTCTCTAGTTGATGACCGCAATTCCCCCACACCACCATCACATGTGCTTGCTCTAACTTCGCAGTGTGATATGCGGTTGCATGTTGCATACGTGTCTAGCTTGTAATGCTTCTAATTAGGGTAAATTGCATCTGCTTAGTTTACACATTATACCTGTGAATATGACATGCCTTCCTATTTTTGGTACACACTACATCTATGTGTTAACCTTGTTCTTACATGAAACTACCTCTCTTCTGTATCCTGCATCAATCACTTACGATGAGTCACCTTTATTCGTTGCATATTACATATTATTTCTGGCTTGTTGCCATGTATTGCTTCTAATTTGGTCAAATACATTTGTTAGGGCACCCTTTTAATTTGGCAGAGTGATATTGGTTTCATCTTTCATATGGTTTCTAGCTTGCATTGATTCTAACAAGTTCAAGCACCTTGTGCTTAGTTTACACTTTATACATCATACATG
This sequence comes from Triticum dicoccoides, assembly GCF_002162155.2. Classification (NCBI taxonomy): domain Eukaryota; kingdom Viridiplantae; phylum Streptophyta; class Magnoliopsida; order Poales; family Poaceae; genus Triticum; species Triticum dicoccoides. Next base: position 304,501,621 of record NC_041388.1, on the reverse strand, counting down.
TCAATATGTCACGCCGTCCTATTTTTCATACATATTCCATCCTCCTATCATGCGGATGCCTTACATGAAAGTAGTGTTCGTCACTATCATGCATCAATGAGTTCTGAAGAGCAAATTTTATTCCTTTTTCTTGTGGGATTGACTTGACAAGGCAAAATCAAGAAAGAGGAAGGAAAAGAATAAGGAAGGAGATGATGGTGGTCCTCTGCAGCAACATAAACGGAGCATCTATACCTATTCTCCTTGTACTGATAGTGCATTACAAGGTCCAAGTCTCCGCTCCCCTACTCCACCATCCAAGGTGCCTGCTCTAACTTGGCAGTGTGATATCTGGTTGCATGTTGCATATGGTGTCTAGCTTGTATTGCTCCTAATTAGTGTAAACTGCATCTGCTTAGCTTACACATGATACGTGTGAATATGACACGCTTTCTTGTTTCTGGTACATACTATATCTGTCTATCACACCATGTTCTTACATGAAACTACTCTTCTTGTGTATCCTGCATCAGTCACTTATGATGGAACACCTTTAAGTTGGCAGTGTGATATTGGTTTGTGTCTTGAATATGATTTCTAGCATGTATTGCTTCTAGTTTGATGAACGCCACCTATGACGAGACATTTTTAACTTGGCAGAGTGATATTGATTGCACCTTTCATATGGTGTCTAGTTTGCAGTGCTTCTAATTAGTTGAAGTGCCTTCTGCTTAGTTACCACATCATAGGTGTGAATATGTCAAGCCGTCCATTTTTTCGTACATATTCCATCCTTGTATCACGACTTTGCCTTTCATCATAGTAGTGTTCGTCAGTATCATGCATGAATGAGTTCTGAAGAGCGAATTATATTCCTTTTTCTTGTTAGTTTGACCTCACAATGCAAAATCAATAAAGCTGAAGGAAATTGGCAAGGCATTGGATGATGGTGGTCCTTCCGAGCAACTGAAATGGAGGTTCTCTATAGATTCTACTCCGCCATCCTCCCAACAAGATTCGCAAGACAATGCAAGGCTAGACAGTCAACGTAACTGTGTAGATGATGAACACATCTCCCCTACTCCACCATCACAGGTGCTTTCTCTAACTTGGCACTACTATATGTGGTTGCATGTTGCGTATGATGTCTAGCTTGTATTGCTTCTAACTTTGTTGAATTGCATCTGCTTACTTTACACATAATGCATGTGAATATGACATGTGTTCCTGTTTCTAGAACATACGTGTACATGATGAGCACATCTCCCCTAATCCACCATCATAGGTGCTTGCTCTAACTTGGCACTATTATATGTGGTTGCATCTTGCGTATGATGTCTAGCTTGTATTGCTTCTAATTTTGTTGAATTGCATCTTCTTACTTTACACATAATGCCTGTGAATATGACATGTGTTCCTATTTCTAGAACATACATGTACATGATGAGCACACCTCCCCTACTCCACCATCACAGGTGCTTGCTCTAACTTGGAACTGTTATATGTGGTTGCGTTTTCCGTATGCTCTCTAGTTTGTATTGCTTCTGATTATGTTGAATTGCATCTGCATAGCTTACAACTTATACCTACAACGATCACTTACTGATAAGACACATTTAACTTGGGATTGTGATGTAGGTTGCATCTTGCATTGCCTTCTAGCTTGTACTGCTTCTAATTTCTTGAAATGACACTTACGACGAGACTCTTTTTACCTGATAGAGTGATATTGGTTGCATGTTCATATGGTGACTAGCTTTAATTTCTTCTATTTTTTGTTGAAATGCCTTCCGCTTACTATTTTTTCATACATATTCCATCCTCCTATCGTACGTGTGAATATGAAACACTGTATTTTTTTATATATTCCATCCTCCTATCTTGCGCTTGCCTTACATCAAAGTAGTGTTCGTCTGTATCATGCATCAACCAGTTATGCAGAGCTAATTTTATTCATCTTCTTGTGGTTTTGACTTTATAAGGCAATATCAGAAAATAGGAAGGAAAAGAGTAAGTTAGGGGATGTTGGTGGTCCTCTGCACCGACGCAAACAAAGACTCTCTAGATTTTCCACTGCTACTGCTAATGAAGTTGAAGTCCCAAGTCTACATGATGAGTTCATCTCTCGTACTCCACCATCGCAGGTGCTTGCTCTAAGTTGACAGTGTGATAATTGGTTTCATGTTGCATATGTTGTCTAGCATGTATTTCTTCTATTTTGATTAAATTGCACCTGCTGAGTTCATACATTATACATGTGCATATGACATGGCGTTCTATGTCTAGAATACACTGCATCTATCTATCATACCATGCTCTTACATCAAAGTACTGCTGTTGTGTATCCCACATCAGTCACTCATGATTGGACACTTTTAACATGGCAGTTTGATAGTGGTTGCATCTTGCATTTATTTCTATGTTGTACTGCTTCTAATTTTTTGAATTGCCACTTATGACAAGACACTTTTAACTTGGCATAGTAATATTGGTTGCATCTTTCATATGGTGTCTAGCTTGCATTACTTCCATTTTCTTGAAAATCCTTCTGCTTAGTTTACGCATCGTAGCCATGAATATGTCATGCCGTCTTGTTTTTCTTACATATTCCATCCTCATACGGTTGTCTTACATCAAAGTATTGCTTGTCTGTATCATGCATCAATGAGTTCTGAAGAGCGATTTTATTCTTTTGTGTTGTGGGTACGGCTTGACATGGAAAAGTCAAAAAAGCAAGGAAAATAATATAGTAGGGAGTGGTGTTACTCATCGGGTGAAACAGAAAATGATCTACCATCCAGTTCTGCTGGTACTTATAGTGCAGTAGAAGGTCCAAGTCCAGCAGCTAAATCTACAAGCACAGTATCACCTGCTCCACCAGCTGCAGCATCCGCTTCAACTGTATTAGCATCTCAACGAGTTACTCGTTCGTTTGCTCCGGAACTGGCCAGTTCCCAAGCTGCCTTCACACCTAACACTACTTCCGAAGCACTGCTGACACAACATGACTTGGCAAGATCAGATGAACCTCATGAGCATCAACACCAAGACGGTACCTGACCGAGTCAAGTTGCAGTTGCATGCTCCTTTATATGTACTCTCACAGTTTGATGTACACTAACACTTTCCATATTCGTTGTTGAACTAGCACCATGACGCAAGTGGAAATAGACATCAGGGATAATGCTTGACAGCTTAACAAAATCTAAAGGAGGAAGAATGGAGATCCATTTTGAGGCAGGTTTAAAAAGGCCATGTGATGCTACAGAGTCAGCCAAGTTAGTATCAGAGGCAGCCGTTGCCGTTAGGTGTCACGCACGTATCCTCCCAACATGGATCCAGTACAGGAATGAGATAGACAATACCCAGTTTAACACCTTCCTTGACCATTTATCCGTAAGTAATGTTATTCATTGCAATTAGTAATATTGTCTTGCTCCGTCCCATACTTTCTAGCTTCCTCCTAATAAGACTCACATTCTTTTTTCAACAGATGAGGTTCAAGTTGGATCCGAAAGATGATGCAACTAAACAAGCATGCACTCATGTTTTTCAGTCTGCTCTGCGACAGTATCGGTACCACCTTAGAAAATCTCACTTTGAAGGCAAGGCTAACAATGAAATCGCCCAAACATCTCTAGTGGAATATATTATAGATGAAGACTGGACATCCCTTGTTAAACACTGGTCTGATCCAAAGTATCAGGTAGGCTATATGTATTTGATCAGACCACATATTGAACTTGTATTTATGTATGTGCCTTACAAGTGTATCTTCTTCTAGGCTAACTATTTGAAGAACAAGACCAACCGTTCTAAAGTGAAATTCCAACAGACAACAGGATCTCGTAGCTATATTGCACACGGCGAGGCTATTGTAAATAGCTGCTACTTCCTTCTTTTTTCTGTGCCATATTATCATATCTATATTGACTTGTTCCAAATACAGAGGAAAGCCTGTGTGGACCAAAAAGAACCTGAAACGAATGTAGTGCAAATCTTCAAGGATTGCCACACCAGCAAGATGAAGCGCATGAGCACACCAGTTCAAGCCGCTGTTGTAAGTCCTCACTCCTCCTGCCTTTGAACTGACTGGTACTGTGATGTGTTCATTTAACTACTTGGTTTGCAGCCAATGTTAGTTACTCTATTCACTTTTATACACAATTGTCTTAACATATCATTTCACCTTACATGGTTTAAAAGAGATGAAGGATATTCTTTTGGTCTTGATCTGTATTCTAGTTGTTATGTTCACGTGCGCACACAATGATAAAATAGCCTGTTTGTTTTATATCTGTTTGCCCATGATATGAATGATGTCATACTATGTTCATCCTACTTTAAACCATGTCTCTTTATCCTTAGATGTCAATGAATGTGAGGAAATAGACAATACAATAGGCATGCTACATGGACATATGTTCCGAAAGTGATTTTATTATGTAGTTGGCACTACAATACATGCTAATATATTACCGTAGTTCACCAAAATAAGTTATGTATAAACATGTAACCTACTTTGTTTGTTTTTGTCTCATTAGTAACTTATCTGGTACACTAATCTACAAGTTCAAACTTTCAGGAAGCTATGGAAAAAATGATTGAACAGCCACAACCACCTGAAGGCGACAAGGCTACCACAGGCACAATGTCACCTCTTGCTGTAGTGCGTTAGTATCTCTCCACTAATAGTGCAAAAAGCACCTTCCTACGTAATTCTGGGTTGGTTGTCAAGGTAACCTCATCCAAATCGCCTACTGAACAAAATCTTCCTGCTAGACAGAGTGATATATCTGTGCTCCAGACACAAGTCCAATACCTAATGGGCATCGTTTTGGAAACAAGAATAGTGGTTGACAAATGTCGTCAAGATATGAATGGTTTTGAAACCAGACTATCAGACATTCGCTTCGTTGTTTAAGAGTAATGGCGGAAAAAGGTGAAGATCGTGCTGCTCCATCAGATTCTACAGCCTGAAACATTAGCACTCAGGTCAAATGATCTGTGCTTCTATACATCTGATGGTGCTTTTATCTGCAAGGACTGTAAACTTTATGCCAACATGCCTTTTGTTGTGATACAACATTTATGATGCTGCCAAAGGCTGCTATAATTATGATGCTATTTTTGTATAGTGTAGGTTTATCTTAGTAATGTATTCGGCCGAAAGCTTCGTAGGAGCCCAACATGCCAACATTCGTCGGGCCCATTCCAACTGGGCTAAAAACGATTATGGGCCGAAATTTGCATGTAGCCCACTAAAAATATCTGGGCCTAAATCAACATAAGATTTCATATTTTTCTGGTAGGCATGTGCCCATAGTGGGCCTTTAATAGGCCTAAACATAATTTGGGCCCTCAGTAACAATAGGCCGTTTATAGGTGTAAATATCTCGAGCCCATAAAAACATGGGCCTTTAAAAGACCGAAAGTGAGATTGGGCCCATTTACGATGCGGATCTTTCACATGCCGAAATTCGGACGGGCCGTAAATGCGCCGACCTAATACACGGGCCTTTAACAGGCCGGAAGTTCGGTCAGGCTAGATTATCGTCATTTTTATATGGGCCGTTGATGGGCCCGATGTGACGTTGGGCCACATATGGCCCATGGATTTCGTCCGACGTTAACAGGCCAAAAATCACAACAGGCCGAAAGTGGCCCAAATCTATAGTGGGCCTCTAACAGGCCGAATGCTAGACATGGCCGAGTAGGACCCAAATCCTTCATGGTGTTTATCGGCCAAAAGTTTCAATGGCCTGTAAATGGGCCCAAATGAAGGAGGACCTTTAACAAGCCGGAAATACACCGGTCCGTAATTCAGCCCATACACTTAGCGGACTGTTAACGGGCCAGAAGTGACCATGGGCCGCGATGATGACAAGTTTAGGACATGCCGTTGATGGGCCGATTTCACAATAGCCGTACGGGCCTTAACTGAGAATGTTGGGCCTTTAGCTGGGCCGACCCATTATGGTCCGCAAAATCTCGCGGGCCTTTAGCTAGGCCAGCCCATTATGGCCCACAAAATCTCGCGGGCCTTTAGCTGGGCCGGTCCATTATGATACGCAAAATCTCGTGGGACTTTTGTTGGGCTGGCCCATTATGGACCACAAAATCTTGTGGGCCTTTAGTTGGGGTTGCCCATTTAAACTTTATGGGCCACTTTTGGGACGGTCCACGTGTCAACATATCATAGGCGCATCTCGCCCATTGGATGAGTGAAACCTGTGCCAACGCGGAGCTGACACATGTTTCCGTCATCCAATCAGAATTTTACACGTGGAAAATCCCCATTGGTCCGGGCTGTTAACGGGTTATCGGATCCAAAACCGGACCCGATAGCTTAACAACGTTCTGTTATGGCAGATGCCACGTGTCGGTCACCCTTGACGAAAGCATTTCTGTGACGCGCGATTTATCATCATGGAAGTGGACACTTCCGTGATGATAATTTTGGTAATGTCATGGAACACTTCTACGACAGCACAGGTATGACTATCTTGATTCTGTCATAAATTTGTCATGGATGTACATGCATGATAGAAAACGTGACCTACTGTGACAAACACGTATCATCACGAAAGTGTATTTTTTTGTAGTGATATAAACCGAGCAAACAAACACTATGACGCTTTTTCGAACCCAAATGTCAAGCTATGGGGGAGGATCTAGCCAAGCTAATCGAGGCCGTATTCATTAGAGAAATAAAACACCCGGACTGGCTAGCAAACTTGGTGATGGTGCCAAAGAAGGATAAATCCTGGCGCCTTTGAGTCGATTTCAAAGACCTCAATAAGGCCTGCCCTAAGGATCCCTTCCCCCTCCCCTGCATCGACCAGATTATCGATGCCACCACAGGACACGACTCACTATGCTTCCTCGACGCATATTCCAGATACCATCAAATCAAAATGAAGGAGTCCGATCAAGCCGCAACGGCATTCATTACCCCATACATGCCATTCTACTTCAACACCATGCCCTTCGGGCTCAAAAACGCCGAGGCCACCTACCAACGCATGATTCAAACATGCCTAAAGAAATAGATTGGTAAGACAGTTGAAGCATACATGGAGGACGTCGTCATTAAAACTAGGCACGTTGACTCACTAATAGACGATTTACGTCTCACATTCGACAACCTGCGTGCATATGACATCAAGCTCAATCCGGAAAAGTGTGTTTTTGGCGTCCCTGCCGGAAACCTGCTGGGCTTCATCATTTCCAATAGGGGAATTTAAGCAAATCCAGCCAAAATCTAAGCCTTGTCACAATTGGCCATGCCAACGGACCTTAAACAGGTCAAAAACCTCGCAGGATGCGTGGCCACTTTAAGCCGCTTTATCTCTAGATTGGGAGAAAAGGCATTGCCATTGTATCGCCTCCTCCGGCGCACCAATCACTTTGAGTGGACAGATGTTGCAACAACCGGACTAGAAGAAATAAAAACCCTTCTTGCGAGCAACCCAATCCTGGCCGCACCGAACGTCGGCAAACCCATGTTATTATACATATCGGCAACACACCAGGTGGTGAGCGCCGTGCTCGTCGTGGAGCAAGAGCAGGACGGACACAAATTCCCACTCCAGAAGCCGGTATATTACGTATCCACTGTCCTCACACCATGCAAATCCCGGTACCCTCATTATCAAAAGATAGCATACGCGGTCTTCATGGCATCCCGGAAGCTACGACACTACTTCCAAGAATGTTCTATCACGGTGGCTTTCGAAGTACCACTCAATGATATAATAAATAACCGCGATGCTACGGGCCGGATAGCCAAATGGGCCATTGAGATACTTCCATTCGACATAACATACAAACCGCGCCGAGCCATCAAATCCCAAGTACTGGCGGACTTTGTCGCCGAATGGACAGATGCCGAACTCCCTAAAGTGTACGACACATATTCCAACTGGGTTATGTATTTCGATGGCTCCAAAATGCTGGTAGGATTAGGAGTGGGCATTGTTTTAACGTCCCCCACTGGAGACATAGTCCAATACGTGCTCCAAATATTATACACAGACTCCAATAACGTAGCTGAATACGAGGCCTTATTACATGGTCTCCGGATGGTTGTCTCCATGGGCATACAACGCCCGGAAGTGCGTGGGGACTCAAACCTCACAATTTCTCAAATAAATGGAGATTTTGATGCCAAAGATCCGAAGATGGTGGCTTATCGCAACGCCGTCCTAAAAATGTCGGCTCGGTTCGAGAGGCTCGAGTTTCATCATGTGGCTCGAGAAAGTAATCAAGCGACGGACGTCCTCGCTCGCATCGGCGACAAACGTGACCCCGTCCCACCTAATATCTTTCTGGAAAGGCTTTTTAAGCCGTCCATGGTGTGGCAAAGGGAGAGCAGCAACACCAGTCCGGATCCGAGCACAACCCCAGCCTCCGAATACAACAATATCATCGGGGGCTCAGCCACCGAAATAACACCGTCGGCCCATCTAATCATGGCAATCATTGCCCCATGGATCAAACCCTTCTTGGCCTACCTTAATAGGAGAGAACTCCCGGAGGATTAGAATGAGGCTCGTCGCATTGTTCGGCGCTCGAAGGCCTACAAGGTTCATGAAGGAGAGCTCTACAAGAAAAGTGCTACCAGAGTTCTTCAAAGATGTATCTCCGAGGAAGAGGGGCGGCAGCTCTTGGCTGAAATTCATGCTGGACTCGGCGGTCACCACGCTGCAGCTCGGGCCCTTGTTAGCAAGGCCTTTCGTACAGGTTTTTACTGGCCGACGGCCCGAGCAGATGCACATGACCTTGTCCAACATTGCATCAGATGCCAGCTATTCACCAACCAAAGCCATATGCCCCCACCGCTCTACAAACGATCCCCATCACTTGGCCTTTCATGGTCTGGGGGCTCGATATGGTCGGACCCCTTAAAGGAGGAAGCCATAAGAGAAAGTATCTACTGGTCATGGTGGATAAATTCACTAAGTGGATAGAGGCCAAACCAGTCAAAACGGCCGAGGCAGGGCCAGTGATAGACTTCATATCCGGCGTGGTGCACCGTTATGGTGTTCTACACAGCATCATCACCGATAACGGCTCCAATTTCACAGTCGATGAGGTGAAAACTTGGTGTGCTAATCTGGGCATTACGCTCGATTACGCCTCTGTCTATCACCCGCAAACAAACAGTCAAGTCGAACGGGCCAATGGTCTTATTATGAGCAGCATCAAACCTAGACTAGTGCGGTGTTTGAAAGAATCAGACAAGCACTGGGTTGAGGAGCTTGACTCCGTACTCTGGGGGCTGCGGACCATGCCCAACCGCACTACTGGTTATACACCTTTCTTCATGGTGTACGGCGCGGAGGTTGTGTTGCCCTGCGATATTATTCATGACTCACCTTGAGTGCGCATGTACGAAGAGAGAGATGCCGAGCTTGATTGGCAGGACAACCTAGATGCCCCGGAGGAGGAGCGCGATGTTGCAAAAGCCCGTTTCGCATTTTATCAACAATAGGTCCACAGATACCAAAGCAGAGAAGTACGAGCCAAGACTTATAATGTCGGCGAACTCGTCCTACGCTTGCCGGAGAAGAAAAAGGACAAACTCAAGCCTAGATGGGAGGGTCCCTTCATAATTGACGAGGTTCTCACGGGAGGAGCATACCGCCTGCGTGTTGCATCAGACAATCGCCTAGAGCCGAACCCCTGGAACGCGGTCAGACTCCAAAGATTCTTTGCCTAGCGCCGAACTTTTTGTTTGTCTCCTTCTCCCTGTTGTTTCCTTTATTTTTTCCTCTCTTTTCATTTTTCCTTTTTCTAAAACTTAAAATCTTTCGCATGGCTAAACCGTGCACCTGTGATGTACACATCCTTGAGCATGTACGTCCACTATACTCGGGGGCTTCCCGGACAGAAGCTTATTTTTATTTTTCGAGCATCAAGCTCATCACATATGCGTTTTTCTCATATGTACCTTTTCTTTGCCATTATATGCATCGATATGACTTAAGTTTTGGCCAAGCTGGGTTGCCTGGCTCCTGTGCTTATGCCCTACATTCCCATTAGTTCGGCTAGGGCATAAAGGGAGCACCTCTGTGATTGTTACTGTCGGGTCATCCAGATGTGTACCTCAGACTGGGTGAAGCCAAAAGCTAGCGTTCTTAAGAGAATATTCTGTCGACGGACTAAAGATGCTTTATATTCCTTCCATTATGAACCCCCAGATGATTACCTATATTGTGATGTTACCGCTCACAGTTCGGACATGCATTTTTACGCATGCACACCCATGGAAAGGAACCCCTAACGGAACTATTCTCTCTGGAAGATGTTTCTTACAATCATGATGTAATATAACATAACTAGACAGATACACATTGTCTGTTCAAGCAACTATGACCCCTACGCCTGGTTTCCACACATACCCCGGTCTATTTTACCTCTCAGGTATTCGGAAACACTCCGCACCTTCGGGTCCAGAGGTCAAAGCGAAAAGGTCTGCCATGACAATCGTTTTTACAATTCAGCTAGAGTCACATATGTCAAGGAAAGTACATAGTCACTAGGACTAAAAAAGTTCCTCCTCTATGCCGTCCAGCAGGCGGTCTAACTTACAATCCTGCTGGGAATACTTGGCGGCTACTTCTACTTGGTCATATACCAAATTAACGAGAATTTCTTTTCCATCTGAGCCTAGAGGTCCGACCCGAGCCATATAATTCAGATCAAGCTTGGTATACCATGTTTTCACCATGGCCCAGGCTTCCCGCGCACCTTCCCGACAAGCCGATATCTTCCACAGTCGAACGCGCCGCCACGCTCCCTTGAATAGCTGTATAAGCTCCTCCATCTTTCCCGGAGGGGAGGCGGATGGCCATAGGGCCTTGGCAACACTTTGCATCGCCTGCCGAGCTTGCTCGTGCACCTGTGACAGCTCTTGTAGCAGATCGCTCAAAGATCCGGACATCTCCTCCTCGGGACGACCGGTCAGCATACCTGTAGACATAACTCTATTAGTCCCTTCTATCTCCGAATTATTTGAAGGTAAGTTCGACCACATACTGAATATGCCGCCTCACAGCCTTTTATTCTCCTTTACGGAGTCCGCCAGCTGGGCCCGTACATCTTTCAATTCCTCGCCTTGTTGGGTATTCGAATCCTGGAGCTTGTTTTTCTCCATCACGACTTTTGTTAGCACACGCTCGCCCGCGGCTAGCAGTTTTTGGCTTCTCGTTCTCCGCTTTGAGCGGCTTTCAGTTGCTCTTGCAGTTGATCTAATGATCCTGTTAAGAGGTGAGCAACCGTGTGCGCATTATTGGTATACCATTATGTTTTCTCGATGGAGGGAAACATTAACAGGAGACGCCTTCTTGGATTTCTCTAGTTCGGCATTGGCAGCAGTTAGCTGGGTCCAACACTTTTCTAGTTCCTGAGATAGCAGTCTGTTCTTCTCCGTAAGCACTTGGTTATAGAATGATCCTTAAATCAGTTGTATCAACTGCTTTAAGTCTCGGGGGCTACTGGTGTATGATTATTAAGTCAACACTTACCTGCATATCTTTCAGAAGCTGGTCTATGGCTCTGGCAAGACCATCCCGAGCAGGTCGGATGTAAGCATTGGCCGAGCTGAAGGCATCAAATGCCTCCTTTGAAAAGCTGGGGTCACGAAGCGCGGCCCTCCGACAATGATGATTCATGGCGCTCTCCACCTCAGAATTCATGACAGACATGTTGTCCGAACCCTCTGTGGAAGGACAGTTCGGTGCCGCTCCCGTGTCAGCCCCCGTCCTCAGGGCAGGGTCCGAAACCTGACTAGTGGATGCGCGTCCGGCCGGATCCCCGGATGCAGTCCAGCGGATACTTTTCCTGATATAATGCGGCGAGTGGCATCACTATTTGATGTGGCAATTAGAGGATGTATTCCTCAAAGGAAAACTTTACCTCTTTGATGAGGGTTCTGCCATGTTATCATTTGCCTTCCTCTTCGAAGATGTACTTGACGCGGGCACCGCTCTCCTCGGAGACACTTCTGGCGCATGTTGCGATGTCGAGCGCCTCCCCTTTGGAACACGAAATAGTGTGGTGGGTGCGGCATAGCAAGGAAACACTTTCAATGAAAGTACCTTTTTCAAATCACTTACATGCGAAGCAGGAAGGAGGTCAGGGTAATCGGCGATGATAGGTACTTCAGTACCATCATAGCTCATTTGATAGAATATTCCATCCTCGAGTTCCACAAATATGTCCGGATCTTCTTCATATCCGGGGTCAAGATCCCGGTTGTGACCCTCTGGCTGAGGGGCGGGGTTATGAATCCCCTCGACAACCTTTCGCCATTCCTCTTATGAGTGGATAGGATATTGTCCGTCAAAAATAATTCAGGGAGAGGAGTAAAATGGTGGGGTTAGAAGCTTACCCAGCTAGGATGATTATACATGGAAAATCCGTCTCGACATTGGAGGCGGGAGAACTCCTCCTTCTCCCCTTTATACAGTTCGGCCAATATTTTGGCCAGAGCCGCGGGGGTCTTTGGGCCCTTCCGACCGCAGTGTGAGGCGTCGTCTTCCCCATTATAGTGCCACATGGGAAGCCCTCTGTATTGGAGTGGTTGGACCCCTCACACTACGGAGATTGCCATTACCTCGACTATTGACAATCCAGACTGGGCGAGCGTCTTAATATTGCCCAGCAGCTGACTGACCTCTGCGCTATCCTCTTCCTCGAGGCTCCAAGGATGCCAACTATGGCTTTTCTTCAAAGGATCACTTAAAAATTTGGGGAGGCCCATTCGGACTGGGTCGGGAAGAGCAACATCGTCAATATAGAACCATTCAAAAGGCCACTCTTCGGAAGCCTTCTTCGGCGTGCTGGGCAGGTATCCGGTTCCGGCGATACGCCACACTTCGGCTCCCCCACTTCGAATATTGACCCTCCTTGATTACGAGGGAGGAGGTAGAACAGTCTTCTCCATAAATCGAAATGGGCCTCGCAGCCCAGGAATAGCTCGCATAGAGCGACATAACCCGCAATATGCAGGATGGAGGCGGGAGTGAGACTGTGCAGTTGGAGGCCATACTAGTCCAGCAGTCCTTGGAGGAAGGGATGGATTGGAAATCCGACACCCCTTAACAAGAAGGGGATGAAGCATACTCATTCCCCCTAGATGGATTAGGGAAGTTCTCCGCTTGAGCCCCGCCATTGAAGGACGTCATCCCTGCTCATATGGGGACTAAATCCGCGGGAGGAAGAAAGCCCTGTTTTTGCAGCTTCACCAGCTGACTGTGAGATACATAACATCTCTCCCAATCACCCTTTTCGGAGTTGAGGGGACGAGAGGAAGAGCTGGGAGCGCTAGCCATGTTGGAGTGGTTCTGCTCTGCAAAGCTCTGAGGATTTTTTCTGTGGGATTTGGAATGGATCTAAGATCTATTCTTTTTAAATAGGCACATTTCTGGTACGGTTAGGGTGCTATATGTAAAAATACCCTCGACCTCTTGTATTCACTTGACACGTGGAAGCTAAAGTCAGAAAGGCGCGGAAGCCGAGGGGTACGACATTAAATGGAAAGCCGAACTGAAGTCATCGGAGGAGGAACCCGCCTTGCAATGCCGGAGACTATCTGCGTGCGGGACACCTCGTCATTGAAGCCTGGTTCGGGGGCTACTAAGGGAGTCTGGGACTAAGGGGTTCTCTGGTGTCCGACCTATTGGATATGTGCCGGACTAAAGGGACGCGAAGATATGAAGACCACAAACTCCACCCCTGTCCGGATGGGACTCTCCTAGGCGTGGAAGGCAAGCTTGGCAACCAAATATGAAGATTCCTTTCTCTGTAACCGACCTTATGTAATCCTAGATCCCTCCTATGTCTATATAATATGGAGGGCTAGGTCCGTAGACACAGCCTCATAATCATAGTCAGACAGGCTAGACTTTTAGGGTTTAGCCATTATGATCTCGTGGTAGATCAACTCTTGTAATACTCATACTCATAAAGATCAATCAAGCAGGAAGTAGGGTATTACCTCCATAGAGAGGGCCCGAACCTGGGTAAACATTGTGTCCCTTGTCTCCTGTTACCATCGACCTTAGACTCACAGTTCGGGACACCCTACCCGAGATCCGCCGGTTTTGACACCGACAACAGTAATCCCTGAGATCAAACTAATCATTTTTCTATAACAGTACTTAGTCACTTTGATCAATATCCCATTTAACGTTTTTAGTCAAATTCAAACTCAAATGTTAAGTGAAATTCTAAATTGCTCAAACATGAAAACTAAAATGTTCATCATGTGGAAAATATTCTTTTGATAATATTGGTAGTGAACTAACATTTTCCCAAAAAGTCTAAGTGCCCTAAACTAGTTAAAACTATGGCTAGAGCAATTAAATTAAATGCTTTTTAAATTATAAAAATGCTAAACTAAGTTATTTAACTACTAAACTAATTGTGGTAGTAGCCTAAATTATACTAATATTTAGTTGTAAGTTTTACAAACTATAAGACTATTTTGCTTTTGGTTTTAAAATAAAAACAGAAAGGTTTTTAAAAGAAAAACACAAATAAAAAGAAAGGTAAAAGCCCCCTGCCCCTGGGCCTAAGGCCACAGGGACAGGCCCAGCTGGCCCGACCCACCCGCCTCCCGCGTCGTCTCCCTCCTCTGTCCTCCACCTGTCGAGCCGCCTGAAGCCGTTCACCGTCGCCACCGCACCCGCTAGCCGCCCCGCGTCGCTACAGGCTGGCGGGGCGGTTAAGATCTCCACCGCGGCCTCCCCTCTTGTCATCCTCATCCATTCAACCCCTCTCTCTCACTCTCTCTCACTCGCTCGCTTTCCCCCTTTTCTCCCAAACGCTGTCGTCGCTGTTCGCCGTCGATCACGCGGCCACCGCCTGCCCCGCACCAAGCTGGCATGTCCATGAGTTCCACCGCATTCGTCCTCATCGCCTGGGGCCAGCCGTTGCTGGGGGGGAAGCACCGCAGGCCCCGGATCGAACCCGGCGTCCACCTCGGATCACCGAAGGTCCACTGCTCCGTTTGTCGCCTCCCCTGCACTACAAAGCCGTCGAGGGCTTTTCTTAGCCGCTCGGTGAGCTCCTCTCTCCCTCCATTCCTTCTTCCCGCGTCCGCATTCGTCCCTAGCTAGTTCGCCGCCGTTGCCGTGCCCCTGCTTCCGCTGGCGTGCTCGTAGCCATGCCATTGATACCTCCATTTTGCATCATGCTTTTATATATTGATATTTATTGCATTATGGACTATTATTACACATTATGTCACAATACTTATGCCTTTCTCTCTTATTTTACAAGGTTTACATGGAGAGGGGGAATGCCGGCAGCTGGAATTCTGGGCTGGAAAAGGAGCAAATATTAGAGACCTATTCTGCACAGCTCCAAAAGTCCTGAAACTTCACGGAAGTTATTTGCAGAATATATAAAAAATACTGAGCGAAGAAAGCACCAGAGGGGGGCCACCCACCAGCCACGATGGTGGGGGGCGCGCCCTACCCCCTAGGCGCGCCCCCTACCTCGTGGGCCCCCCGGTGGCCCTCCGATGCCCATCTTTGGCTATATGGAGTCTTTTGTCCGAGAAAAAAATAATAAGCAAGCTTACGGGACGAAACTCCGCCGCCACGAGGCGGAACCTTGGCGGAACCAATCTAGGGCTACAGCGGAGCTATTCTGCCGGGGGAACTTCCCTCCGGGAGGGGAAAATTATCAACATCTTCATCACCAACGATCCTCTCATCGGGAGGGGGTCAATCTCCATCAACATATTCACCAACACCATCTCATCTCAAACCCTAGTTCATCTCTTGTATCCAATCTTTGTATCCAAACCTCAGATTGGTACCTGTGGGTTGCTAGTAGTGTTGATTACTCCTTGTAGTTGATGCTAGTTGGTTTACTTGGTGGAAGATCATATGTTCAGATCCAATATGCATATTAATACCCCTCTAATTATGAACATGAATATGCTTTGTGAGTAGTTACGTTTGTTCCCGAGGACATGGGAGAAGTCTTGCTATTGGTAGCCATGTGAATTTGGTATTCGTTCGATATTTTGATGAGATGTATGTTGTCATCCCTCTAGTGGTGTCACGTGAACGTCAACTACATGACACTTCACCATTGTTTGGGCCTAGAGCGAGGCATTGGGTAGTAATAAGTAGATGATGGGTTGCTAGACTGACAGAAGCTTAAACCCTAGTTTATGCGTTGCTTCATAAGGGGCTGATTTGGATCCATATGTTTCATGCTATGGTTAGGTTTACCTTAATACTTCTGTTGTACTTGCGGATGCTTGCAATAGGGGTTCATCATATGTGGGATGCTTGTCCAAGTAAGGATAGTACCCAAGCATCGGTCCACCCACATATCAAATTATCAAAGTACCGAACGCGAATCATATGAACGTGATGAAAACTAGCTTGACGATAATTCCCATGTGTCCTCGGGAGCGCTTTCCTTCATATAAGAGTTTGTCCAGGCTTGTCCTTTGCTACAAAAAGGATTGGGCCATATTGCTGCACCTTATTTAATTTTATTACTTGCTACTCGTTACCAATTACCTTATCACAAAACTATGTGTTACCGATAATTTCAGTGCTTGCAGAGAATACCTTGCTGAAAACTGCTTATCATTTCCTTCTGCTCCTCGTTGGGTTCGACACTCTTACTTATCGAAAGGACTACGATAGATCCCCTATACTTGTGGGTCATCAAGACTCTTTTCTGACGCCATTTCCGGGGAGTGAAGCGCCTTTGGTAGGTGGAATTTGGTAAGGAAAAATTTATATAGTGTGCTGAAATTTACTGTCACTTGTTACTATGGAACATAATCCTTTGAGGGGTTTGTTCGGGGTATCTTCACCTCATCCGGAACCATTAGTTACCCCTCAACCTACTGAACCTACTAAATTTTTTACTGTGAAATTCCTTTGGGTATGATAGAGAAACTGCTAGCTGATCCTTTTGCAGGAGATGGAACATTGCATCCCGATTTGCACTTAATCTATGTGGATGAAGTTTGTGGATTATTTAAGCTTGCAGGTATGCCCGATGATGTTATCAAGAAGAAGGTCTTCCCTTTATATTTGAAGGGAGATGCATTGACATGATATAGGCTATGTGATGATATGGGATCATGGGACTATAAGCTCTTGAAATTGGAATTTCACCATAAGTTTTATCCTATGCATCTTGTTCATCGTGATCGTAATTATATATATAATTTTTTGCCTCGCGAAGGAGAAAGCATTGCTCAAGCTTGGGGGAGGCTTAATTCAATTTTATATTCATGCCCCAATCATGAGTTCTCAAGAGAAATGATTATTCAAAAATTTTATGCTCGGCTTTATGACAACAATCGCTCCATGCTCGATACTTCTTGTATTGGTTCTTTTATGATGAAGACTATTGAATTCAGATGGGATTTATTGGAGAGGATTAAATGCAACTTTGAAGATTGGGATCTCGACGAAGTTAAGGAGTTAGGTATGACACCTAAGTTTGATTGTGTTAAATCTTTTATGGATACTGATGTTTTCCGTATGTTTAGCACTAAATATGGACTTGACTCTGATATAGTAGCTTCTTTATGTGAATCTTTTGCTACTAATGTTGATCTCCCTAACGAGAAGTGGTTTAAATATAATCCTCCCATTGAAACAAAAGTAGTTTCACCTATTAAAGTTGAAGAAAAAACTATCACTTATGATGATCCCGTTGTTTCCACTGCTTATGTTGAGAAACCACCTTTCCCTATTAGAATTAAGGATCATGCTAAAGCTTCAACTATAGTCAACAAGAGTAATATTAGGACACACAAACCCCCCGAGCAAATTAAAGTTGAACCTAATATTGCTATGGTTAAATATCTCTTGGTCGATAATATTGATGGGCAGGTTATTTATTTCTGTGAAGAAACTGCTAGAATTGCTAAGCCTGGTGCTAAGGATAAACATAGACTGTTATAGGCATGCATGTTATTTCTATTAAAATAGGAGATCATTGTTATCATGGCTTATGTGATATGGGTGCTAGTGCTAGTGCAATACCTCATACCTTATACAAAGAAATTATGCATGATATTGCACCTGCTGAGATAGAAGATATCGATGTTACAATTAAGCTTGCCAATAGAGATACTATTTCACCGATTGGGATTGTTAGAGATGTTGAAGTCTTGTGTGGGAAGGTTAAATATCCTGCTGATTTTCTTGTTCTTGGTTCCCCACAAGATAGCTTTTGTCCCATTATATTTGGTAGACTCTTCTTAAATTTTGTTAATGCTAGGATAGACTGCGAAAAGGATGTTGTTACTATTGGTTTGGGTGATATGTCTCATGAGTTTAACTTCTATAAATTTCGTAGACAGCCCCGTGATGAGGAATTACCAAGTAAGGATGAAATTATTGGCCTTGCTTCTATTGCTGTGCCTCCTAATGATCCTTTAGAACAATATTTGCTCGACCATGAAAATGATATGTTCATGAATGAAAGAAGGGAAATAGATGAAGTATTCTTTAAACAAGGACCTATTCTGAAACACAACTTGCCCATTGAAATCCTAGCGGATCCTCCTCCACCCAAGGGTGATCCCATGTTTGAGCTTAAACCGTTACCTGATACTCTTAAATATGCTTATCTTGATGAAAAGAAGATATATCCTGTTATTATTAGTGCTAACCTTTCAGAGCATGAAGAAAATAAATTATTGAAAACTTTGAAGAAGCACCGTGCTGCTATTGGATATACTCTTGATGATCTTAAGGGCATTAGTCCCATTCTATGTTAACACAAAATAAATTTGGAAAAAGATGCCAAACCAGTTATTGATCACCAACGACGACTAAATCCTAAGATGAAATAAGTGGTAAGAAAGGAAATATTAAAACTCCTTGAAGCAGGTATAATTTATCCTGTTGCTGATAGTCAGTGGGTAAGTCTTGTCCATTGTGTCCCTATGAAGGGAGGCATTACCGTTGTTCCTAATGATAAAGATGAATTGATCCCACAAAGAATTATTACATGTTATAGGATGGTAATTGATTTCCGCAAATTAAATAAAGCTACTAAAAAGATCATTACCCTTTGCCTTTTATTGATCAAATGCTAGAAAGATTATCCAAACATACACATTTTTGCTTTCTAGATGGTTACTCTGGTTTCTCTCAAATACCTGTGTCAGCTGATGATCAAGCAAAGACCACTTTTACTTGCCCTTTCGGTACCTTTGCTTATAGACGTATGCCTTTTGGTTTATGTAATGCACCTGCTACCTTTCAAAGATGCATGATGGCTATATTCTCTAACTTATGTGAAAAGATTTGCGAGGTTTTCATGGATGATTTCTCCATTTATGGATCCTCTTTTGATGATTGCTTGAGCAACCTTGATCGAGTTTTGCAGAGATGTACAGAAACTAATCTTGTCTTGAATTGGGAGAAGTGCCACTTTATGGTTAATGAAGGTATTGTCTTGGGGCAGAAAATTTCTGGAAGAGGTATTGAAGTTGACAAAGCTAAAGTTGATGCTATTGAAAAGATGTCGTGTCCCAAGGACATCAAAGGTATAAGAAGTTTTCTAGGTCATGCCGGTTTTTATAGGAGGTTCATTAAGGACTTCTCAAAAATTTATCGGCCTCTGACTAACCTATTATAAAAAGATATCCCTTTTGTCTTTGATGATGATTGTGTAGAAGCATTTGAAATACTTAAGAAAGCATTAATTTCTGCACCTATTGTTCAGCCACCTGATTGGAATTTACCCTTTGAAATTATGTGTGATGCTAGTGATTATGCTGTAGGGGCTGTTCTAGGACAAAGAGTTGATAAGAAATTGAATGTTATATAGTATGCTAGTAAAACTCTAGACAATGCCTAGAAAAATTATGCTACTACTGAAAAGGAATGCTTAGCAATTGTATTTTCTTGTGATAAGTTCAGACCTTATATTGTTGATTCTAAAGTAACTATTCACACTGATCATGCTGCTATTAAATATCTTATGGAAAAGAAAGATGCTAAACCTAGACTTATTAGATGGGTTCTCCTTCTACAAGAATTTGATGTGCATATCATTGATAGAAAGGGAGCAGAGAACCCCGTTGCAGACAACTTGTCTAGGTTAGAGAATGTTCTTGATGACCCACTACTTATTGATGATAGCTTTCCTGATGAACAATTAAATGTCATAAATGCTTCTCATACTACTCCATGATATGCTGATTATATTGTTGCTAAATTTATACCGCCTAGTTTCACATACCAGCAAAAGAAAAAGTTCTTCTATGATTTAAGACATTACTTTTGGGATGACCCACATCTTTATAAAGCAGGAGCAGATGGTGTTATTAGACTTTGTGTACCTGAGCATGAACATGAACATATCCTACACAAGTGTCACTCCGAAGCCTATGGAGGACACCATGCTGGAGATAGAACTGCACATAAGGTATTGCAATCCGGTTTTTATTGGCCTACTCTCTTCAAGGATGCCTGTAAGTTTGTCTTGTCTTGTGATGATTGACAAAGAATTGGTAATATTAGTAGACGTCAAGAAATGCCTATGAATTATTCACTTGTTATTGAACCATTTGATGTTTGGGGCTTTGATTATATGGGACCTTTTCCTTCCTCTAATGGGTATACACATATTTTAGTTGCTGTTGATTATGTTACTAAGTGGGTAGAGGCTATTCCAACTAGTAGTGCTGATCATAACACCTCTATTAAGATGCTTAAAGAAGTTATTTTCCCGTGGTTTGGAGTCCCTAGATATTTAATGACTGATGGTGGTTCACACTTTATTCATGGTGCCTTTCGTAAAATGCTTGCTAAGTATGATGTTAATCATAGAATTGCATCTCCTTATCACCCATAGTCTAGTGGTCAAGTAGAATTAGGTAATAGAGAGCTCAAATTAATTTTGCAAAATACTGTTAATAGATCTAGAAAGAATTGGTCCAAGAAACTTCATGATGCATTATGGGCTTATAGAACTGCATACAAAAATCCTATGGGTATGTCTCTGTATAAAATGGTTTATGGCAAAGCATGTCACTTACCTCTTGAGCTAGAACATAAGGCATATTGGGCCATTAAAGAGCTCAATTATGATTTCAAACTTGCTGGTGAGAAGAGGTTATTTGACATTAGCTCACTTGATGAATGGAGAACCCAAGCCCATAAAATGCCAAGCTGTTTAAAGAAAAAGCTAAAAGATGGCATGACAAAAGGATACAAAAGCATGAGTTCAATGTAGGTGATTATGTATTGCTATACAACTCTCCTTTAAGATTTTTTGCAGGCAAACTTCTCTCTAAATGGGAAGGCCCTTACGTCATAGAGGAGGTCTATCGTTCCAGTGCCATAAAAATCAACAACTTCGAAGGCACAAATCTGAAGGTGGTGAACGGTCAAAGAATCAAACATTATATCTCAGGTAACCCCATAAATGTTGAAACTAATATTATTGGAACCGTAACCCCGGAGGAATACATAAGGAACACTTTCCGGAACGTTTCAGACTCCGAAAAGGAATAGGTATGTGGTACGGTAAGTAAACCGACTCCAAAACAGTTCTAATGGCAATATTTCTCCGTTTTGGAATATATAAAAAAATAGGAAAATAAGAAGCGGACCAGAAAGGACACAGGGCTTCCATGAGGGTGGAGGCCGCGCCCTACCCCCCTGGGCGCCCCCTGCCTCGTGGGCACCTCGTGTGCTCTCTGGACTCCGCTTTCTTGCACGATACTTCTTTTAGTCGGTAAAAATTCATTATATAATCTCCCAAAGGTTTTGACCTCCTTATCATGCAATTATCCCCTATTCTTGTTTCGAGCTGTTTCTTCCCCAGATTAGCGCAAGATGTCTTCTCAAGAGTCAGTCGGGGAGAGTCGGGTGTCTCATCAGACACCAGGTCCAGGGGCAAACAACGATGCCTATCACTCTTGGCCCTCAATGGAGGAAGATATAGAAGCTGACTTGAAAAGGATAGATGCCATGTAGGAGGACCAAGAAGTTACTTCTCGTTTCCGGGAAGGATTCACGATGCGGGAACTACAGAGCTCAGCTATTCCAAACTCGGTCATCCCTTCTAGTGTTAGATTTCTTTCTTATGAAAATATGAAAAAGAGTGTTACTTGTTCTCCCACAGCTATGCAACATCCTTGGGTGAAAGGAGCTTTAGCCATCACTGGCAAGCTCCGTAAGGAAATAATGAACCTCAAGCAGCAAGTCAATAAGCTTGAGGAACATAATCGTATCCTGAGGGGCATCATCGCCAAGAATATCACATCACCACCCCCGAAGAAGGAGACATAATCACACGGGTATGGGCACCCCCCTTGGCAACTGCCAAGCTTGGGGGAGTGCCCCCGTATCGTATCACCATCACTTTTATATTTACAATTTTTCTTAGTTCGATCCTTTTGATAATATCTTGATCTAGTAGAATAAAGTTTTAGAATGATCTAGTTATGAGTTTTGCTTTGTGAACCTTCTATGTAATCGAGTCCGTGAGCCATATATAATAAAGATTAGTGTTGAGTCAAGGGCTTTATTATTTTGCTATGATCTTGAGGGAATAAAATAAAATAGAAGAAATAAAAAGAAACAAAGAGATCATATGGATCTTATGGAGAGTAATGAGCTCACATATAAAGAGTATGATGAATAAAAGTTGTTGAGAGTTGACAAACATAGTTTTGGTCATTGTTGCAATTAATAGGAAGTAATAAAGAAAGAGAGGTTCACATATAAATATACTATCTTGGACATCTTTTATGATTGTGAGCACTCATTAAAATATGACATGCTAAAGAGTTGACGTTGGACAAGGAAGACAACGTAATGGGTTATGTTTTCTTACATCTGAGATACATTATATTGTCATGGATCATCCAACATGTTGAGCTTGCCTTTCCCTCTCATGCTAGCCAAGTTCTTTGCATCAAGTAGAAATACTACTTGTGCTTCCAAATATCCTTAAAACCCAATTTTTCCATGAGAGTCCACCATACCTACCTATGGATTGAGTAAGATCCATCAAGTAAGTTGTCATCGGTGCAAGCAATAAAAATTGCTCTCTAAATATGTATGATTTATTAATGTGGAGAAAATAAGCTTTATACGATCTTGTGATGTGGAAGAAATAAAAGCGACGGACTACATAATAAAGGTCCATATCACAAGTGGCAATATAAAGTGACGTTCTTTTGCATTAAGATTGTGTGCATCCAACCATAAAAGCGCATGACAACCTCTGCTTCCCTCTACGAAGGGCCTATCTTTTACTTTTATCTTCTACCTTATATAAGAGTCATGGTGATGTTCACCTTTCCTTTTACATTTTATCCTTTGGCAAGCACAATGTGTTGGAAAGATCCAGATATATATAGCTAATTGGATGTGAGTTTTCATGAACTATTATGGTTGACATTACCCTTGAGGTAAAAGGTTGGGAGGCAAAACCATAAGCCCCTATCTTTCTCTGTGTCTGGCTAAAACTTCATAACCATAAATATCGCGTGAGTGTTAGCAATTGTGGAAGACTAAATGATAGTTGAGTATGTGGACTTGCCGAAAAGCTCTTATTTGACTCTTTACGATGTTATGATAAATCGAAATTGCTTCAATGACTGAGATTGTAGTTTGTTAGTTTTCAATGAAGTTTATGATTCATACTTGAAATTGTGATTGAATTGTTACTTTAGCATAAGAGATCATATGACAATATATATGTTGCTGTTCTAAGAATGATCATGATGCCCTCATGTCTGTATTTTATTTTTTATCGACACCTCTATCTCTAAACATGTGGGCATATTTTTCGATTTCGGCTTTCGCTTGAGGGCAAGCAAGGTCTAAGCTTGGGGGAGTCGATACGTCCATTTTGCATCATGCTTTTATATTGATATTTATTGCATTATGGACTGTTATTACACATTATGTCACAATACTTATGCCTTTTCTCTCTTATTTTACAAGGTTTACATGGAGAGGGGGAATGCCGGCAGCTGGAATTCTGGGCTGGAAAAGGAGCAAATATTAGAGACCTATTCTGCACAGCTCCAAAAGTCCTGAAACTTCACGGAAGTTATTTTTAGAATATATAAAAAATACTGAGTGAAGAAAGCACCAGAGGGGGGCCACCCACTAGCCACAAGGGTGGGGGGCGCGCCCCCTACCTCGTGGGCCCCCTGGTGGCCCTCCGATGCCCATCTTTGGCTATATGGAGTCTTTCGTCTGAGAAAAAAAATCGTAAGCAAGCTTACAGGACGAAACTCCGCCACCACGAGGTGGAACCTTGGCGAAACCTATCTAGGGCTCCGACGGAGCTGTTCTACCGGGGGAACTTCCCTCTGGGAGGGGGAAATCATCACCATCATCATCACCAATGATCCTCTCATCGGGAGGGGGTCAATCTCCATCAACATCTTCACCAGCACCATCTCATCTCAAACCCTAGTTCATCTCTTGTATCCAATCTTTGTATCCAAACCTCAGATTGGTACCTGTGGGTTGCTAGTAGTGTTGATTACTCCTTGTAGTTGATGCTAGTTGGTTTACTTGGTGGAAGATCATATGTTCAGATCCAATATGCATATTAATACCCCTCTGATTATGAACATGAATATGCTTTGTGAGTAGTTATGTTTGTTCCTGAGGACATGGGAGAAGTCTTGCTATT
This sequence comes from Triticum dicoccoides, assembly GCF_002162155.2. Lineage (NCBI taxonomy): Eukaryota > Viridiplantae > Streptophyta > Magnoliopsida > Poales > Poaceae > Triticum > Triticum dicoccoides. The sequence continues at coordinate 304,476,964 of NC_041388.1, read as the reverse complement.
AGTAGTCATGTGAATTTGGTATTCGTTCGATATTTTGATGAGATGTATGTTGTCATCCCTCTAGTGGTGTCATGTGAACATCGACTACATGACACTTCACCATTGTTTGGGCCTAGAGGGAGGCATTGGGAAGTAATAAGTAGATGATGGGTTGCTAGAGTGACAGAATCTTAAACCCTAGTTTATGAGTTGCTTCGTAAGGGTCTGATTTGGATCCATATATTTCATGCTATGGTTAGGTTTACCTTAATACTTCTGCTGTAGTTGCGGATGCTTGCAATAGGGGTTCATCATATGTGGGATGCTTTTCCAAGTAAGGACAGTACCCAAGCACCGGTCCACCCACATATCAAATTATCAAAGTACCGAACATGAATCATATGAACGTGATGAAAACTAGCTTGACGATAATTCCCATGTGTCCTCGGGAGCGCTTTCCTTCATATAAGAGTTTGTCCAGGCTTGTCCTTTGCTACAAAAAGGATTGGGCCATCTTGCTGCACCTTATTTACTTTTATTACTTTCTACTCGTTACCAATTACCTTATCACAAAACTATCTGTTACCGATAATTTCAGTGCTTGTAGAGAATACCTTGCTGAAAACCTCTTATCATTTCCTTCTGCTCCACGGTGGGTTCAACACGCTTACTTATCGAAATGACTATGATAGATCCCCTATACTTTAGGGTCATCAGCTGTTGCTGCCTGTCGAGCTCAGATGAGCTCGGGATCGTGCTCAACACGTCCGTGCGGGCCCATTGCACCCCTCCCCCGCGCTCTGTCGAGCCCCGTCGCGTCGATCATGTGCTTCGACTGGATGCGCCTCCGCATAGCTCATCGTCGGTGTCGTTCTGGCGACCTTTTGGTCATTTGCTCGCGCCCATCTTGCTCGCGCGTGCACGTATGCCTCACCCCGCTCTCTGGATTGCCCGAACTCACGCCGTACCACCGTTGCCGTTGCTCGCCTGAAGCACCTCGCCGCCGACGAGCTAGAAGCACTCGCCCCCCATCCATTCTAGCCACTCCAGCCACCATCATTCGACGCGCGACGCCGAGCCGCGTCGAACGCGCCCAATCACAACCCCACAGACCCCCTGTGCGCAAAATCCGTGCCCCTCCCGAGCCGCGTCACCGTGTTTGGCTCGCCGGAAGCAGCTTCGGCGCGTCTCTGGCTGGTGTCCGACATGGCGTCCACATGGCACTGCCTGGGCCATTAACTGGAGGGCCCAGGGGCCCCCTTTGACCTGTTGACTTGGGTCAACGCTGACATGGCTGCCCCCTGTGTCTATGACATGTGGGTCCTGCATGACTAAACGAATTAAAATAAATAAATAAACCGGTAGTTAATTAAAGTGCTAAACACGCACTGACCAGTAGGCCTCTCCGCTAATTAGGTTAATTAGATTAAACCAACTCTATTTAGTTAGTTCGACCAATGACACGTGGGTCCCATTGGACCCACAAGTCATATTTGACCCAGTCAACCGCACTGTTGACTGATGACCTCAACATTGCATCATGATGACATCAGCAGACACTATTCTGGATAATGTTAGAATTAAATAGATAAATACATTCAGAAAATGATTAAAACTTTAGAAAAACATAGAAAATTAATCGTAGCTCGGATGAAAATGTTTTCTACATGAAAGTTTCTTAGAACGACGAGACGAATCCGAATACGCAACCCGTTTACCTATCAGATGCCTCTAACTATCTGAACATGGAACATTCCCCCTCCGGTCATCTATCTGACACAGGTCCGGAACTAGGAAAACATTCCTGGTTGAATTCCCCCTTCACCTATACGTGTAGACATATGTTAGGTCACACCCGACACGTCATATTAACATGTTATGCATTATGATGCTTTGTCGACAACGACACTTATTCCTTTTCAGCAGAGCGTGCAGGCAAGTCCCCCCCCCCCGCCTTGATGAACCTGATATCACCTATTACTTCTCTCTACTGCTTGCATTAGAGTAGTGTAGCATGTTACTACTTTTGGTTAATCCTATTCTGCTGCATAGCCTGTCATTGTTGCTATAGTTGTTACCCTTACCTGCAATCCTAAATGCTTAGTATAGGATGCTAGTTTATCATCAGTGGACCTACATTCTTGTCCGTCTACCATGCTATACTACCGGGCCGTGATCACTCGGGAGGTGATCACAGGTATATACTTACATACATATTATACATGATACATGATGTGACTAAAGTCGGGTCGGCTCGTAGAGTACCCGCAAGTGATTCCAATGTGGGGGGTGAAAGGACAGGTGGTTCCATCCCGGTAGTGGTGGGCCTGGGTTCCTGACGGACCCAGACTGTTACTTTGTGGCGGAGCGACGGGGCAGGTTGAAACCACCAAGGTGAGAGGTGGGCCTGGCCCTGGTCGGCGTCCGCAGTTAATTCAAAATAACACGCTTAACGAGATTTTGGTATTTGATCCGAGTCTGGCCACTTGCCTATACGCACTAACCAACTACGCGGGAACAATTATGGGCACTCGACACCTTGGTATCAGCCAAAGCCTTCTTGACGTCAGCGATTGAGCGGCGCGCACCGAATTGGACTGGAACGCCTGCTCTTGTATTAGGGAGGCTAGGTCTGCTTACCGGCCGCATTAGCAATGTGCAGGTGTGCAATGGGCGATGGGCCCAGACCCCTGCGCGCATAGGGTTTAGACCGATGTGCTGACCTCTCTGTTGTGCCTAGGTAGGGCTGCGACGTGTTAATCTTCTGAGGCCGGGCATGACCCAGGAAAGTGTGTCCGACCAGAGGGGTCGAGCATGTTGGGTTATGTGGTGCACCCCTGCAGGGAATTTTATCTATTCGAATAGCCGTGTCCCTCGGTAAAAGGACAACCTGGAGTTGTACCTTGAGCTTATGACAACTAGAACCGGATACTTAATAAAATACACCCTTTCAAGTGCCATATACAACCAGGTGATCGCTCTCTCACAGGGCGATGAGGGGAGGATCGCCGGGTAGGATTATGCTATATGATGACACTTGGTGAACTTACCATCTACTCTCTTCTATATGCTTCAAGGTGGAGGCTGCCAGAAGCGTAGTCTTTGATAGGACTAGCTTTCCCCCTCTTATTCTGGCATTCTACAGTTCAGTCCATAGATACTCCCCTTTGCATTATACCAATGCATATGTAGTGTAGATCCTTGCTTGCGAGTACTTTGGATGAGTACTCACGGTTGCTTTGCTCCCCTTTTTTCCCCTTCCCCTTCTTCTTGGTTGACGCAACCAGATGCTGGAGCCCAGGAGCCAGACGCCACCTTCGACGACTCCTACTGCACTGCAGGTGCCTACTACTATGTGCAGACCGCCAAGGACGACCAGGAGTAGTTTAGGAGGATCCCAGGCAGGAGGCCTATGCCTCTTTCAATCTGTGTCCTAGTTTGTGCTAGCCATCTTATGGCAACTTGTTTAACTTATGTCTGTACTCAGATATTGTTGTTTCTACTGACTCATCTATGATCGAGCTCTTGTATTCGAGCCCTTGAGGCCCCTGGCTTGTAATATGATGCTTGTATGGCTTATTTTATTTTTGGAGTTGTGTTGTGATATCTTCCCGTGAGTCCCTAATCTTGATCGTACATGTTTGCGTGTAAGACTGAATCGGGGGCGTCACAAGTTGGTATCAGAGCCGTCTGCCTGTAGGAATCCCCTTCCAAACTCCTTGGCCGAAGTTGAGTCTAGTCATTGCAAAACTTTTACTAACATGGTTGTGTGGCTTACGGGCCCACGTCGACATTGGGTGGTATTAGGATCTTTTATTCCTTGTCTATACTCTGGGACCCTAATCTCTCTTCTACTTGGGTTAAACGATTTTGCTAACTCTAAATTTAGGTTCTCGCAACTACTTACTCCTGGAGAGCCCTTCATTCTAGATGATCACCTGTTTCGTCAGGAGATTCCGATGATACTATTTGAAGTTTTCCCGATACCCTTGTGCCCTCTGACTTTGCAATTCCCTACCACTGATATATCCTTATGGATAATTATTTACACTTGTCGTTCATACCTTCACCCCTAGTTGCTCTTGTTATTACAAGATGCCCTGAAATACTCTTCGATGTTCCGAGAATCCCTTATGCTTACTACCTCGCGGTTCTTTGTCGCATGAATACCCCCAACGAATAATTCCTCGCACTTACCGAGTACCTGTTCTTCCCCCGTTATTCATATAATTCACAAGATACATTGAAATACTATCCGATCTTTTGGTAATCCTATGCCCGCTATTGCTCCGTGAATACTTGTCTGCTTCCAATATAGTTGCGTTCCATATGACCAGTAATATTCAGTAGTATCCTTTTTCATGATCATTTTGTGTCCCTTGATTCAATATCTCGAGAATGCTCGCAATCCTCAATCAAATCCTAGAATCCATCCTTCTGGCTCGGACGTCATTTTGAACAGGAGCTACTTCTCGACCAATCAAATTGTCGTGGATTGTACTCCTAAGTCTATTCAATTTATCCATCCTTAATCAGAGCATTTGCTTCTGATCCCTTGATTTGGAAATAATAATTCATTTGCAATTGAACTTTGGATTAGTCAGTTGTTTCTATAAGCTGATCTCCCTGCATTCTTTCTTCTTCTGGTGCAGTACCGATGCTCACATCAGATCCCTTGTGGACCACTGATACGTCTCCGTCGTATCTATAATTTTTGGTTGTTCCATGCCAATATTCTACAACTTTCATATACTTTTGACAACTTCTTATACTATTTTTGGGACTAACATATTGATCCAGTGCCCAGTGTCAGTTCCTATTTGTTGCATGTTTTTTGTTTCGCAGAATATCCATATCAAACGGAGTCCAAACGGAATAAAAACTGAAGGAATTTTTTTTGGAATATATATGATTTTTGGGAAGAAGAATCCACGGGAGACGATGCTCGAGGGGCCCACGAGGTAGGGGGGCGCGCCCCAGGGTGTCAGGCGCGCCCCTGACCCTCGTGGCCACCCTGTAAGGCGGTTGGTTCCCTTCTTTCGCCGCAAGAAATCTAATATCCGGATAGAGATCGTGTTAAAATTTCAGCCCAATCAGAGTTACGGATCTCCAGGAATATAAGAAACGGTGAAAGGGAAGAATCTGAGAATGCAAAAACAGAGAGAGACAGACAGACAGATCCAATCTCGGAGGGGCTCTCGCCCCTCCCATGCCATGGAGGCCAAGGACCATAGGGGAAACCCTTCTCCCATCTAGGGAGGAGGTCAAGGAAGAAGAGGAAGAAGGGGGCCCCTCTCCCCCTCTCCTCCGGTGGCGCCGGAACGCTGCCGTGGCCATCATCATCATCACCGCGATCTACACCAACACCTCCGCCATCTTCACCAACATCTCCATCACCTTCCCCCCTCTATCTACAACGGTCCACTCTCCCGCAACCCGCTGTACCATCTACTTGAACACGGTGCTTTATGCTTCATATTATTATCCAATGATGTGTTGCCATCCTATGATGTCTGAGTAGATTTTCGTTGTCCTATCGGTGGTTGATGAATTGCTATGATTGATTTAATTTGCTTGTGGTTATGTTGCTATCGTTTGGTGCCCATCATATGATTGCGCACGTGGATCACACCCTAGGGTTAGTTGTATGTTTATAGGACTATGCATTGGAGGGCAAGAGTGACAGAAGCTTCAACATAGCATAGAAATTGATGCATACGGGATTGAAGGGGGACCAATATATCTTAATGCTATGGTAGGATTTTACCTTAATGAACATTAGTAGTTGCAGATGCTTGCTAATAGTTCCAATCATAAGTGCATAGAATTCCAAGTCAGGGATGACATGCTAGCAGTGGCCTCTCCCACATAATACTTGCTATCGGTCTAGTAAAATAGTCAATTGCTTAGGGGCAATTTTGCAACTCCTACCACCACTTTTCCACACTCGCTATATTTACTTTATTGTTTCTTTATCTAAACAGCACCTACTTTTTATTTAAGTACTCTTTATTATCCTACAAACGTATCCAACAACACCTACAAAGTACTTCTAGTTTCATACTTGTTCTAGGTAAAGCGAACGTCAAGCGTACGTAGATTTGTATCGGTGGTCGATAGAACTTGAGGGAATATTTGTTATACCTTTAGCTCCTCGTTGGGTTCAACACTCTTACTTATCGAAAACTGTTGCGATCCCCAATACTTGTGGGTTATCAACCACCAGATCCTTTGTTGCATTTTATCCAACAACGTCCTTCATATTTAATCACCTTGTGAGTTCTTCCCCTGATACATAATGCCTTTCATAAATTGTATCCTCTTCTTTTGTCAACCATGTTCTTCTATCGAGCTTGTGTTATTTACCCTTGAAGTTTATGGCATATGTTCCTAAGATGCCCCAATGGGTTGAAACCAAAAGATTTCACGGGTCATACTCATCTGGTATTTGACCATGTAAAACTTCCAACACTAATGCCATTTACAAAATGAGAAGTGAATGTAAGGTTGTGCTTTGGAGAAGTGGGAGTCGACCTTGAGCTTTGTGTTCATTCCCATGGACTCGATGTGGAACTTATCATGGAAGCTTCTTGTAAAAAATCCCCTTGTTATAAGTTCATCTTGTATCTATGCTTGGTCCTTTGCAACCATGGTTCCAACCATGATTGTTTTCTTTGATACCATTTCTCGGACAAGTTAAAGCGCTTGTCTTCTACAAATCAATACGCCTACCCAACCTCGATTCTGCTCTACCTTCGAGTATTACCCTCTGGTATCTCGAGAATATCACGGGACTACATAACTTCTTATGAGTTCTTCCTCAACTATTATTTCTCGCCGATTCCAATTTTCAACGGGTTCTGGGTTATTTGTCACTTGAGAACAACGATAAGTGAATCGGTTCAGCACTATGATTCTATAACTCTATGTAATTTTTGTTGCTTACGAGTTTAGCATTCCTTCAAGTCATTCCTAGCCTAATCAGCCATATCATTATCGTACTAAATTTTAACTATGCTACCTGGTCCTTCTTCCTGAAACACTATTTTCGATGATGAGCTAAGCTTACATCAATCTTCCTCGTCTTATCATTTTTCGCCTTGAACAACAAGCTTGATTTTGAGTTTGTGTTGTACCAGTGGTTCCAATAAGCTTTCGCTTTATCATTCCTTTGACTTGATGTCATCGACAATCGATTACATCTTCGTGCAGCCTTTCGACAAAATTTTCCGTGATCATCATCAACATTTAGACTCCTTCCAAGATATCAATCGAATTCATGAGGGTAAGTGCCATCCTCGTCCCTTGTGTAATTTGAGTTACCATCGACAACATCTTTACCTTCCTTTCATCATAAACGTGTTCATATTATGGATGCAACTTGCTATCCAGTTTGTATTATGTCTACCTTGAAGTATTATTGTCCTTTATGTTAAGGATGTCGCAAGGATTGCTCCACCTCTTAAGAATTCTTGGTATAGAGATACTTCTCACAAGAACCATTCTTTCTTGGTCCCCGTATTGACTAATCGGGAATATCAACAAGTGAATGATGCTGCTTGGATCCTATAATTCAAGCAACCCTATTGCTTTGAAGTTAATGGCCAACAGTTCATCCTCAGACTATTGCTTATTGAATCACCATTCTAACATTGATCATGCTACATAGGCCCATATTTCAGGTGCACCTTTCAATCAATGTTTAATTGTGTATGTTTTCCTCAAGCATACATCATTATATCATTTGGTCTGACAAGTGTTACCTCCTTGTTCAGAAAATTGTGGAAATCCATCTTTTGTGAATCTCGATGAAATGTTGTTGAGTCCATCAGCCACCTCCTCATCATCTCCTTGGTTTAATGATGAACTCTTGTTTTGGAACTTGATTCCATAATTCATTTCCCGAGAATCTAACAATGTCATCCTGTCGAATTGTGTCGCACCTTTTCTTCTCAGGCATCCTGAGTCTGAGGTATCCTGACCCCAATCAGATCTGAAACTCGGTCAGATATGATGGTTGGACCATTTTCCAAGAGTCATAACATTGGTCCTTATATGACCCGGTAATGTGATGTCATGCCTAGCACACCTGGTCGAAGGACCTGTTGTTAATAGTTTCCTTTTTAGCAAGGTTAATCATTCTTCCATGAGGAAATTATAGGACTTATTCTATGAGTGTTCCCGATGGATCCTTTGTGTATACAAAGTATGACCTTGTCGGATTTCGGGTTCCGGCAGACCCTTGAGATTCGAACACTGGGGTGCGCGCAGAGATTTCGCCTTCTACCTACCTGCACCCCTCCGCCTCGCTGAGATCTAAGCTATGGGAAGAACATCACAAGAGACACAGGGTTTATACTGGTTCGGGCCGCCGTTGTGGTGTAATACCCTACTCCAGTGTGTGGTGCGGTGGATTGCCTCTTGGGCTGATGATGATGAGCAATACAAGGAAGAACAGCCTCGCGAGGGTCTGTTCTTGGTTGGGAGGATGAACTGCTAGGGGGAGTTCAGTCACCCTTCTCTCTCTCTCTTCTCGATTCTCTCTCTGATTTCCGATCCCTTCACCCTGTGGGTGGCTAGTCCTATTTATAGGCAAAGGCCCTGGGCCTCTTCCAAAATATTGAGCGGGAAGGGCGCCAACAATTGGCCATTTTGAAGGGGAACATCTGGTACACTTATCCTGACTAAAGTTGGTCCTCGCCTGCCAAAGGCTCTGGTGGTGACGCTGGCTTAGGCTCCACAATGACTTCCTTCCTGCCGTTGGACTGGTCTTGGTCTCGTTGCACCGAAACGGGTGCCTTTGCTTGATGCTCTCGCCTGCGCTTGCTCCCTTTGCACCAAAGAGGAAAGGAGGACACTGCGCGGGCTAGCGCCCGCCTGGCGCCCGCCTGGCGCCCTCGATCGTCATGGCTTCCGTCACGGGCACCTCGTGAGGTACCCCGCCTAGATCTCTCCACCTCCTCGCGAGCCAGCCTGATGTGGCCGTGCCTGAGGAAGCTCTGTGTCGTCCGCCCCGCGAGGCTTGGCCCCTCGCGAGGGTCTTGGGTCTGCGTCGATGAAGCCGGGCCATGCTGGGCCCCCTTTGAGCCACGCCGCAGGCCGTAGGCAGGCAAGTCTGGGGACCCCCATTCCCAGAACGCCGACAGTAGCCCCCGGGCCCAAGGCGCGCCCGGACTTGGCCGTGCAGGGAGGCGAAAGGACAAGGGCAAAGCGCCGCGGGCCCTAACAGCCTGCGGCCTTGGGCGCCGCGTGGCGGTTGATTGGGCGTGGGCGACACTGTTCCCCCACGCCCCCCTTATTTTGCGCCTTGCTAGGCGGACTTGTAGTCATACACAGCCGCTCCCCTTTCTGTTGCTCGAGCGCCCTCTGTCCTTCCTCCGCTTGAACTCCAGCTTCCGTCTTCAACCCAATCTCGAACCTTCCCCCCTTCCTATCGCCATGGCTCCGACGAAGAAGGGAAGAGGGAAGAAACCCATGCCTCCGCCTTGCTCGCCTCCGCTGGTGGCCCCCGCTGAGGGCTTGGGCAAGGTCAGCTTGGCTCTAGCTACTATCTTTAATGAATGCGGGAGGACGACGGCCTGGCCCGCGTCCCACTTCTCCATCGACAGGATAGCCACCGAGGTCCTGTATTTTGCCGACGCCTTGTGGGCGGGTCTGGTTCCCCCCCTTTCCGATTTCTTCAATGCCGTGCTTTCCCACTATCAGATCCACATGATGCATCTGGGTCCTGAATCCATCACCCTCCTTTCGGTCTTCGCCTTTGTTTGCCAGGCAATGATGGGCATCCTTCCTTCGGTTGCCTTGCTGCGCCACTTCTTCTCTCTGCGCCTTGTCGACCCTACCCAATGCTGGGCGTGCGTGAGCTTCGTTGCCGCGTCTGAGACAGCGACCTCAGGATTGACTTCAGGCTCCCTCTGCCCGCGGCTGGGTTCCACGAGCGGTGGCTGTATGTGGATGTAGGGGTACCCAGCCCCCTGCTATCGGAGCCAACTTCGCCTGTTGTCCCCAATTCGGGCTGGGGACAGGAGACGCTTGAGAGCCCCCGACTCATCTTCGTCAGGCACCGCTTCACGTTCTTGAGGTCGCTTGGCGTGACAGCGCCCAAGGTGGTGAAGGAGTTCCTGCTTCGCCGCATTGCTCCTCTCCAACGCCACTCCCGCCGGATGTGGGCCTTCAGCGGGCGTGATGATCGCATGAGGCTCCAGGGAGAGGACCTGACGCCTGAAGTGCTGAGGACAATGCTCTTGATCCTGACTGGAGACCCCAACCCCGGCAGCATCCAACAGGGAGGGCCTTGCTGTACCTCTGCTAGAACAGGGGCGGTTTTGTGAACCAGATGCCTATCTTTGATGAGTGGGGGCCGCGCCCCACCGGCCTCCAGGGGCCTCGCGAGAACCCAGTAATGGTGACTGCCCTTCCAGTCGGCCAAGGCGGCTCTTCCTCAAGTGGCGGAGCAGGGAGGCATGAGGCGCCAGAGGCCGAGGGGGCTCCCGGCAGGGTGACAGCGCCGGGCGATGCTCATGAGGGAGCAGCTGCCCTCAGCGCCTGCGACTGAGGCCCCTAAGGCTCCAGCCGCTTCTCTTGGCGAGGCGATCGGCTGCGCGCATCAGGCAGGCACCCCTGACGCGGATCGCCTTGACGCTCCGTCTTCGTCGCAGGTTGATCCCTGCGCTCAACTCTTGGGCCGCTTCCGCATGGACTTTGAGGCCCTCCGGAAGAGAAGGGAGGCCCTGGGAGGCGATTACCCTTGTCGCCTGCTGAAGCGTAGGAAGTACTTCGCCACTGATGAGTAAGCCTTCTCCTTTCCTAGCTCCCGATCCTTCTGTTGCTTTTACTGATCCTTGCTCCGCAGGCCCCTTCCAGCCGAGCTTGCGGGGACGGCTGAGGTGTCGTCCCCCTTGGCTCCGCCCCCTCCATCGTCCTCAAGCGCTCCGAGCAGCAGAGCCCTTGTGGTGAGGGCGATCGGAGAGGCAAACCGTCCCGATGCACATCGTGGCCCTGCGCACCTCGCGATCCTCCTTTGCGGGCCTGCTCGTGGCATAGCTAGCCTGCCGTGGGCTTCTCGCCTGATCGTAGACTGCGATTGGCTGAGGTGCTCCCTGTGCTCTTCATCTAGGGACGGGCTGGCTCCAAGCCGGGCTTCTGCTATGACGTGCCCGGCCGTCGCGAGGGTGCCAGCCCCCAGCCCCCTGCCCGGAGGGGGAGTGCTGATTCGTGGCCCCCGACGCTTGCTCAGGGCAGATGATGGTGTGGAAGACGTGCTCGAGCGCGCCTGGGAGCGTCGCGCTCTTCGCCAAGGATTCCTTGGAAGGGCGGCTGACGCGGTGAGCCTGCTTGGTGAGGATCTTACTGATGAAGACGCGCGCCTTGAGGCCGAGGGCCTGCGCCTGGCTGCAGAGAGGCATGAGCTGGAGGGCGCCATCACCCTTGCGCGCCGTCAGCGTGATCTTGACGACGCAGAGACCAAGGCGTCGCTGGTGGCCTCTCAGGAGGCCCGATCTCGGGCCGCTGAGGAGGCCCGAGAAGTCGACCGGTGGCGAGAGGCAGCGGAGGAGCGGGCTCGGGAGCTCCTGGCCTGGTGCCACTCACTGGAGGAGCAAGTGGAGCTGCGCGAGGCAGCCCTCGCATCGATGAAGGTGGCCTCTGGCGACCCAGCAAAGCTCCAGAAGAGCGAGGAGGCGCTGATGCTGAAACCCGCCGAACGTACCCGCGAGTATGAGTGCCTGGAGACGAGGGAGCGCTTGGTGACGCAGGCGGAGGATGGTGTCGCTGCACGGGAAGCCTGCGTCCTGGAGGAGGTCGGACGTCGGGTGATGATAGCATGCTTCAGCCTCGAGCACGAGTTCGAGGAGAGGCCGGAGTTGATCCGGGCCGAGGCTAAAGGTAGGACTGCTGCCTTGAGGGCCAAGCTGGAGGAAGCGACGCGGTTGGCCGATGCTTTTCGGGCCGCCCTTGAGGTAGCGCAAGGGGAGTCAACCACCTCCCAGGCCGAGGTGCTCCTTCTTCGCCAGCGGGTGGAGGACGCCGAGGTCGTCGCGCGCCAGAATGCGGACGAGATACGTCAACGGCGGATCCTGGAGCATGAGCACGGCCCCATGCTCACCACGCTCTGGGAGAGAGCCAACACAACCTTGGGCAACCTCTGCGAGGCGGCTGTTGGCGAGCCGCACGCAGTCAACTACGCCGACAACCTTCAGTTCTTCACCGACGTGGTGACGCAGCTGGAGGCGCGGTCGGTCAGGGCCGGCAGGTTGGTGGAGGAGAGGAGCCGCGCCCTGCTCGGGCGCGCCTTTTCTCGCGTCTTCAGCCATCTCCGGAACATGGATCCCCACTTCGACTTCGCCGCCGCCATCGCCCCAGTCCCCCAGGCCGTCCGAGACGACCTGGCGCACTGGGTGGAGGACAATGTGGATGCTCTTGTCAGGGCCTTTGCTTCAGACAACGAAGGCGTGATCGTGGCTGCTGACGAGGGCGGTGTGGTGAACGGCCCTGACGTCGCTGGCGGCGACGCAGACACTGATGGCGAGTTCAGCGACGCTAGCAACGGTTTGGGTGGTGTTCCTGAGGACGCACTCGGGGATTTATCCGACTGATCATGCATCGTTCCTGTTTCCTTACCCTGCATGAATAGAACTTAGGTTTTGGCCTGATGGCTGTGAGAGCATTTTGGAGGGGGGCCCCCTCATGTAAAACTTGTGTTCATCGTATTAGTAGACGTTACATTGCCCATGCGCCCACGCCAAGTGGTTGGCTTAAGCGACGCACTGGTCGGCTAGTTTACCTTTGTCCCGTGCGGGCCCTGAGGTAGCCTGTGGGAGGCTGTGGTGTCCTGAGTGTTCCCTGATCGAATCCGTAGGATCTGCAGTAAAAAACCCTCCTGAGAGGACGCGGCGGCGGCAGTCTGGGCTGCGCGCAAGCTAGGCCTGACCCGGCTCACGAGGGGCTCACGAGGGGAGGCAGTTGAGGCGAAGTGGTAACCAAAACGTGAGAATTGCTCGAACGAGACTAAGCACCCCTTCCCCGAAAACACGCAAATCTCAAATTCGAATCCAACTTAAATCCAGCGGGGAAAGCGACAACCAAAGGGAAAAGCAACGAAAGCAGACAAAAGGCCGCGTCCGGCACCTAATCTAGTCTTGGACGTCTTCTCACCAACCCAGGGCCTGAGGCCGGCACCCCTAAGACTCCGGGGCGTGTACATCCCCACTCATTATTACGTGAGCGTGTCACGGGGCGGCGAGCTTCACAGGCAATGGGCCTTCTTCACAGGAACCGGCCTTGCTTCATATTGCCAGACGAGGGCCCCGCCTTGCGCCACACTCTAGTGCCATCAACGACGACCGGATACCAGGACGCCACCGATGGGGTAGAGCGGTCGCCAGCGGTTCCCCGACGACCACGGGTCCTCCGCCAGGGGCAGGCCCTGAGGCACCTCCCCAGCAGAGGGCCTACCTCCTGAAAACACCTTGCTCCGAACGCCGCGGTGGTGATGTCGGATCTCGGCCCCTCTCCTACAGCCCCCTGCGCCCTCCTCCCGAGGGGTAGGAGACTGTGGGAGCGGGGCTGCTGCTCGCTGTGGCGACCTGCACCTCCTGCGATCCATGATTAGCGTATGCTTGCTCCTGAGGAATTAGCGGTACCCGATAATCGTTGCCTCCAGCGTGGCCAGTGGGACCGTCCCGGGGCTCCTGGAAGGGCTCAGCTTCTAGCGCCTCGTCCCCCCAGCTTGGGGTGAGGAGCGAGCCTTGTTCGCCCTGGTGAGGGTGTCCTTGGTCCATCATGAGGGGCACGTATTCTTTTGGCACCGTCATCCCGAAGGCCATGCCGTAGTGCTCCGCGTGCCATGCAGCTCTGCTTGACGCGCCCACCGTGGGGTGGTAGCGCGGCTGTCCACTGGGGCTGTGGGTCGCGTCGAGTCCTTCTTCTTCGCGGACTGGGAGCGGGGGTAGTGTCGCCGCCGGTCCGGTGCCGACAGCTTCGCTGGCGTTGGAGTAGCCTTGGAGCCCGCGGGCGCGCGCGGAGCCCCTGCGCGGGCCGCCCTGGGCTTGAGATGGGAGCTGGGTGCAGAAGGGGTGAGCCCCCGAGGCGGCGAAGCCCAGGAGCTCTGCCACCCGCTCCAGCAGCACGTCGCGGCCGCCCTCCAGCAGCCTGCACTGCAGCAACTCTCGGGCCACCGTGAGCGCGGCCCTCGAGTTTGCCTGTTCCCGGCGGGTGTACGGTGTCGTGGTCGCGGCGTGATTGGAGGCCCTTGCTGCCGACCGCGCTTGCCGTGGTGTGAGAGCTTTCGAAGCCTGTCCGCGTCGCCCGCGGCCCGCAGCGCCCTGCGGACCGCGAGCTGCCTGGGGCACGGGGTCGCCCGAGGCGAGCGGCTCTGCGCGGGCGGGCCACGCCGCCCATGGATCTGGGTTGCCCGCCTGGTCGCCGGACATGGTGATGACGATGCGGTGGGGCACGAAGTGGTAGAAGGTGGATTCCGGCGCACCCCTACCTGGCGTGCCAAATGTCGGATTTCGGGTTCCGGCAGACCCTTGAGATTTGAACACTAGGGTGCATGCGGAGATTTCGCCTTCTACCTACCTGCACCCCTCCGCCTCGCTGAGATCTAAGCTATGGGAAGAACATCACAAGAGACACAGGGTTTATACTGGTTCGGGCCACCGTTGTGGTGTAATACCCTACTCCAGTGTGTGGTGCGGTGGATTGCCTCTTGGGCTGATGATGATGAGCAATACAAGGAAGAACAACCTCGCGAGGGTCTGTTCTTGGTTGGGAGGATGAACTGCTAGGGGGAGTTCAGTCACCCTTCTCTCTCTCTCTTCTCGATTCTCTCTCTGATTTCCGATCCCTTCACCCTGTGGGTGGCTAGTCCTATTTATAGGCAAAGGCCCTGGGCCTCTTCCCAAATATTGAGCGGGAAGGGCGCCAACAATTGGCCATTTTGAAGGGGAACATCTGGTACACTTATCCTGACTAAAGTTGGTCCTCGCCTGCCAAAGGCTCTGGTGGTGACGCTGGCTTGGGCTCCACAATGACTTCCTTCCTGCCGTTGGACTGGTCTTGGTCTCATTGCACCAAAACGGGTGCCTTTGCTTGATGCTCTCGCCTGCGCTTGCTCCCTTTGCCCAAAGAGGAAAGGAGGACACTACGCGGGCTGGCGCCCTCGGTCGTCATGGCTTGCGTCACGGGCACCTCGTGAGGTACCCCGCCTTGATCTCTTCGCCTCCTCGTGAGCCAGCCTGATGTGGCCGTGCCTGAGGAAGCTCCGTGTCGTCCGCCCTGCGAGGCTTGGCCCCTCGCAGGGTCTTGGGTCTGCGTCGATGAAGATGGGCCGTGCTGGGCCCCCTTTGAGCCACGCCGCAGGCAGGCAAGTCTGGGGACCCCCGTTCCCAGAACACTGACAGACCTTTGATTGAGGACCATGTCAATGCTATCTCGAAGCATGTCTGTGGTACTCCGATTTTCAATAAAAACATTGGAAGCACAATGCTAAATTTTCCTTATCAATTATCCAAACACCATTGTATGGGTAATGTCATGAAGTTTCTCTCCCCTTACCTAAAGGGTTTTCTACTTTATATCCTGTCATGGATATCATGCTCTACTTGTACGTGGGAAGGATATACCCCTGAATTATGTGTTTAAACACATTTTCCTTTCCACTGTTCTGTTTAATCTGATGATCACATTTTCCTTTCCATTGTTTGGTTTAACCTTTCTTGTGATCTATATGATCTAAGCAGTAATATTCTCCTACTCATGTAAACACCTTGGTGTACAATTCTATCAGCAAGACCCTGTTACTATTGTTGATGACATTCCGGTAGCCACCGATGGACGAGAACTTTGCCTATTGGTCCGTCTCATTCAACGAGCAGGAAAACGGTTCTGTTCATCCCCCGCCCATGGTACCAACGTTGTTGCCAACATAACTGACATGCTATCCAGTGACATGCCTTGCTATCATGACCGTGCAAGATGTCAGCGCCCTCTCTACCTTTAACCCACATGGTGGGCCCATAACCCACAGTTCCACAGGATCGAAACCTGACTCTCCTATACACCCCCTGTTTCCAAAGTTATCCCTCAGCTGAGGCCTCATATGTAATTCACGAGCCACCCTCCGAGATATCATCAATTCTGGTATCAAACACAATAATTATTCCCATTGCTCTGGACCCCTTTCACAATTTGTCTCAGACATCGAACGATTGTCTATCCGTTTGAAACTTCATGTTGTACCTTCTTACTTTGCTCTCGATGTGTTTTATTTGTTCAACTCGAGAGATGGTCATGTGATCATTCACGGGACAAGCCCTAGATGATTACCCCTTATAGTATCCAATTGTTGTCAAGATACCCATTACCTATTCGTAAGTATGGTGGAATTCCTGAAAAAAGGATGACGACTTCATCATGAAGATCTAAAGTAGAGAAAGGAAGATATCAACGTAATGGATCAACTTCTTCGGGAAGAGCAACCAAGACCGAGGACACTCATTAGAATTTCATAACAAATTCTTTTCCCCTTATTCCCCCTCTTAAATCTCGGGATGAGATTCCTTGTAGTGGAGGAGATTTGTAACACCCCGAGAGTCATGCTACACTAATCCCTGAGATCGAACTAATCATTTTGCTATAACAATGCTTAGTCACTTTGATCAATATCCCATTTAACATTTTTAGTCAAATTCAAACTCAAATGTTAAGTGAAATTCTAAATTGCTCAAACGTGAAAAATAAAATGTTCATCATGTGGCAAATATTATTTTGATAATATTGGTAGTGAACTAACATTTTTCCAAAAAGTCTAAGTGCCCTAAACTAGTTAAAATTGTGGCTAGAGCAATTAAATTAAATGCTTTTTAAATTGTAAAAATGCTAAACTAATTTATTTAACTACTAAACTAATTGTGGTAGTAGCCTAAATTATACTAATATTTAGTTGTAAGTTTTACAAACTATAAGACTATTTTTCTTTTGGTTTTAAAATATAAACAGAAAGGTTTATAAAAGAAAAACAGAAATAAAAAGAAAGGTAAAAGCCCCCTGCCCCTGGGCCTAAGGCCACAGGGACAGACCCAGATGGCCCGACCCACCTGCCTCCCGCATTGTCTCCCTCCTCTCTCCTCCACCTGTTGAGACGCCCAAAGCCGTTCACTGTCGCCACCGCACCCGCTAGCTGCCCCGCTTCGCTACAGGCCGGTGGGGTGGTTAAGATCTCCACCGCGGCCTCCCCTCTCATCATCCTCATCCATTCACCCCCTCTCTCTCACTCTCTCTTGCTCGCTCGCTTTCCCCCTTTCCCCCGAACGCTGTCGTCGCCGTTTGCCGTCGATCCCGCGGCCACCTGCCGCCCCATGCCAAGATGGCATGTCCATGAGCTTCACCGCATTCGTCCTCATCGCCTGGGGCCAGCCATTGCTGTGGGGGAGCACCGCAGGCCCCGGATCGAACCGACGTCCGCCTCGGAACATTGGAGCTCCACCGCTCTATTCGTCGTCTCCCTTGCGCTAGAAAGCCGTCGAGGGCTTTTCTTAGCCGCTCAGTGATCTCCTCTCTCCCTCCATTCCTTCTTCCCGCGGTCACATTCGTCTCTAGCTAGTTCACTGCCGTTGCCATGCCTTTGCTTCTGCCGGCATGCTCATAGTCGTGTCGTTGCTGCCTGTAGAGCTCAAATGATCTCAGGATCATGCTCAGCATGTCCGTGCAGGCCCGTTGCACCCCCCCATGCTCTGTTGAGCCCCGTAGCACCGACCCCGTGGTTCGACCGGATGCGCCTCTGCATAGCACGTCGCCGGCATCGTTCCGGCGACCTTTTGGTCATTTGCTCGCGCCCATCTTGCTCGCATGTGCATGTAGGCCTCGCCCCGCTCTCTGGATTGCCCAAACTCGCACTGTACCACCGTTGTCGTTGCTCGCCCAAAGCACCTCGCCGCCGGCGAGCTTGAAGCGCTCGCCCCCGTCCATTCCAGCCACTCCTGCCACCACCGTTCGACGTGAGACGCCGAGCCGCGTCGAACGCACCTAGCCACAACCCGCAGACCCCCTGTGCGCGAAATCCGTGCCCCTCCCAAGACACGCCGCCGCGTTTGGCTCGTCGGAGGCAGCTCCGGCATGTCTCCAGCCGGTGTCCGACGTGGCATCCACGTGGCACCGCCTGGGCCACTAACTAGAGGGCCCATGGGCCCCCTTTGACCTGTTGACTTGGGTCAACGCTGACGTGGCCGCCCCATATGTCTATGACATGTGGGCCCCACATGACTAAATGAATTAAATTAAATAAATAATAAACTGTTAGTTAGTTAATTAAAGTGCTAAACACTCACTCACCAGTAGGCCCCACCCGCTAATTAGGTTAATTAGATTAAACCAACTCTGTTTAGTTAGTTTAGCCAATGACACGTGGGTCCCACTAGACCCACGGGTCAGATTTGACCCAGTCAACCACACTGTTGACTGATGACCTCAGCATTGCATCATGATGACATCAGCAGACACAATTCTGGATAATGTTAGAATTAAATATATAAATAAATTTAGAAAACGATTAAAACTTTAGAAAAACATAGAAAATTAACCGTAGCTCGGATGAAAATGTTTTCTACATGAAAGTTTCTTAGAACGACGAGACAAATCTGAATATGCAGCCCGTTTACCTATCATATGCCTCTAACTATCTGAATAAGGAACATTCCCCCTCTGGTGATTTGTCTGACACAGGTCCGGAACCGGGAAAACATTCCCGATTGAATTCCCCATTCACCTATTCGTGTAGACATACGTTAGGTCACACTCGACACGTCATATTACCATGTTATGCTTTATGATGCTTTGTTTGCTTTATATTTATTGATTCTTCCCCCTCTTCTCTTTGGCAGAACCCGAGGCCGATGATGCCCCGGTGATCGACTACGTCGACAACGACACTTCTTCCTTTCAGCAGAGCTTGCAGGCAAGCCCTCCCTTGATCAACCTAATATCACCTATTCCTTCTCTCTACTGCTTGCATTAGATTAGTGTAGCATGTTATTGCTTTTGGTTAATCCTATTCCGCTGCATAGCCTGTCATTGTTGCTACAGTTGTTACCCTTACCCGCAATCCTAAATGCCTAGTATAGGATGCTAGTTTATCATCAGTGGCCCTACATTCTTGTCTGTCTGCCATGCTATACTACCGGGCTGTGATCACTGGGGAGGTGATCGCGGGTATAGACTTACATACATATTATACATGATACATGATGTGACTAAAGTCGGGTCAACTCCTAGAGTACCCGCAAGTGATTCCCGTGTGGGGGCTGAAAGGACAGGTGGTTCCATCCCGGTAGTGGTGGGCCTGGGTTCCCGGAGGCCCCAGACTGTTACTTTGTGGCGGAGCGACAGGGCAGGTTGTGACCACCTAGGTGAGAGGTGGGCTTGGCCCTGGCTGGCGTCTGCGGCTACTTCAAAATAACACGCTTAACGAGATCTTGGTATTTGATCTGTGTCTGGCCACTGGCCTATACACACTAACCAACTATGCAAGAACAATTATGGGCACTCAGTGTCGTGGTATCAGACAAAGCCTTATTGACGTCAACGACTGAGCGGCGCCCGCCGGATTGGACTGGAACACCTGCTCTTGTATTAGGGAGGCTAGGTCTGCTTATCGATCGCGTTTGCAACATGCAGGTGTGCAATGGGTGATGGGCCCAGACCCTTGCGCACATAGGATTTAGACCGGCGTGCTGACCTCTCTGTTGTGCCTAGGTAGGGCTGCAACGTGTTGATCTTCCGTTGCCGGGCATGACCTACGAAAGTGTGTCTGGCTAGAGGGATCGAGCGTGTTGGGTTATGTGGTGCACCCATGCAGGGAAGTTTATCTGTTCGAATAGCCCTGTCCCTCGGGAAAAAGATGGCCCGGAGTTGTACCTTGACCTTATGACAACTAGAACCGAATACTTAATAAAATACACCCTTTCAAGTGCCAGATACAACCCGGTGATCGCTCTCTCATAGGGCGACAAGGGAAGGACCGCCGGGTAGGATTATGCTATACGATGACACTTGGTGAACTTACCATCTACTCTCTTCTATATGCTTCAAGGTGGAGGCTGCCAGAAGCGTAGTCTTCGATAGGACTAGCTTTCCCCCTCTTATTCTTGCATTCTACAGTTCAGTCCATAGATACTCCCCTTTTTAGTGATACCAATGCTTATGTAGTGTAGATCCTTTCTTGCGAGTACTTTGGATGAGTACTCCCGGTTGCTTTGCTCAACCTTTCCCCCTTTCCCTTCTTCTCGGTTGACGCAACCAGATGCTGGAGCCCAGGAGCCAGACGCCACCTTCAACGACTCCTACTATACTAGAGGTGCCTACTACTACGTGCAGACCGCCGACAACGACTAGTAGTAGTTTAGGAGGATCCCGGGCAGGAGGCCTGCGCCTCTTTCGATCTGTATCCTAGTTTGTGCTAGCCATCTTATGGCAACTTGTTTAAATTTTGTTTGTACTCAGATATTGTTGTTTCCGCTGACTCGTCTATGATCGAGCTCTTGTAGATTGTGACATCAAGATCAGGGACTCGTCTATGATGCTTGTATGACTTATACTATTTTTAGAGTTTTGTTGTGATATCTTCCCGTGAGTCCCTGATCTTGATTGTAGACGTTTGCGTGTATAATTAGTGTACGATTGAATCGGGGGTGTCACACAATGGTAATTTGTATAGGTGCTTTCAGCGAAGAGATGGTGATACAAGTGTAATATGGATAGTAGATATTGATTTTTGTAATAAGAACAATAAAAAACAGGAAGGTAGCAATTGATAAAACGGAGCACAAGCAGTATTTGCAATGCTTTAAAATGAGGCCTAGGGTCCGTACTTTCACTAGTGCAATCTCTCAACAGTGCTAATATAATTGGATCATATAACCATCCCTCAACATGCGATGAAGAATCACTCTGAAGTTCCTATGTAGCGGAGAACATAAGAAGAAATCGTCTGTAGGGTACGGAACCACCTCGAAGCTATTCTTTGCGATCGATCTATCCAAGAGTTCGTACTAAAATAACACCAAATAATTTCAGATTCATAATACTCAATCCAACACAAAGAACCTCAAAGAGTGCCCCAAGATTTCTACCGGAGAAAGAAAGACAAGAATGTGCATCAACCCCTATGCGTAGATTACCCCAATGCCACCTCGGGAATCCGCGAGTTGAGTGCCAAAACACACACACACAAATA
>NC_041388.1:304399842-304455392 GCF_002162155.2 Triticum dicoccoides | reverse complement strand
GGGAATTCATATGAGAGACATATATCAAGTGCTCTCAAATCCATAAAAGTATTCAATCTGATAAAACGAAATCTCAAAGGGAAAACTCAATTCATCACAACAAGATTGAGAGGGGAAAACACCATATGATCCAACTATATTAACATAGCCCCCGATACATCAAGATTGTGACATCAAGAACACGAGAGAGAGAGAGAGAGAGAGAGAGAGAGAGGTAGAGAGAGATTAAACACATAGCTACTGGAAAAAACCCTCAGCCCCGAGGGTGGACTACACCCTCCGCATCATGGTGGCCGCCGGGATGATGAAGATGGCCCCCGGTGACAATTTCCCCCTCCGGCGGAGTGCCGGATGGGGTCTCACTATAAAAAAAGACACTTCCGTGATGATACGTGTTTGTCACAGTAGGTCACGTTTTCTGTCATGCATGTACATCCATGACAATTTTATGACAGAATCAAGATAGTCATATCTGTGCTGTCGTAGAAGTGTTCCATGACACTACCAAAAATATCATCACGGAAGTGTCCACTTCCATGACAATAAATCCCGCGTCATAGAAGTGCTTTCGTCAAGGGTGACCGACACGTGGCATCCACCGTAACGGCTCGCCGTTACGCTATTGGGTCCGGTTTTGGATCCGATAACCCATTAACAGCCCCGACCAATGGGGATTTTCCACGTGTAAGATCATCATTGGCTGGAGGAAACACGTGCCGGCTCACCGTTGGGACAGATGTCATCCACTCATTGGACCGAAGGCGCCTATGATACATCGACACGTGGCATGTCCCAATAGAGGCCCATTCCTGTGAAAAGGCCGGCCCGTTTGACTTGGTGAAAAGGTGGCGGGCCGGCCCATGGAAAGCATGTTAACGGCCTGTTCGCATATAGCCCATTTACAATCCGCTAACCAAGGGCCCGTTACGACCTATCCGAATTAGGCCCAGTAGCGTCATCTGGGCCGTCCAATATGATTCCAGCCCGTTTTAACTTCCGGCCCATGTATAGCCCATGAAGTCTTTCAGCCCATATGAGGCCCTTTGTAACTCTTGGCCCATTAATGGCCCATGGTGAAACTGGCCCGTAATGAATAGTGTATCACTTTATACCCATTAATGGCCCATTATACCATTGGGCTGTTTCCAGCCCATGTTGTCTTTCGGCCTTCTCAGGGCCCATTTATTCCTAGGCTCATTTCCAGCATTCGGTTACTTACGGCCCGTTACTGTCATTTTCTGCTTATGGGACAAATTCAGACCATGGTTACAGTCGGCCCATTTGTGGCCCGTTAATACGTTGGGCCGTTTTCATAGCTTCATCAAATACGGCCGATTAACGACGGCCCGTTATGGTCGACCCATGAACGGACGATTCCAACTCTAGCCCGTTTACGACCATAATGCGGAATGTTATTGGCCCATGTTTGGGCAGTCGATCATACGGCCCGTAGAAGGCCCATTGATGATACGACCCATAGAAGGCCCATTGATGATACGACCCGTAGAAGGCCCATTGTTTCTACGCCCCGTAGAAGGCCCATTGTTTCTACGGCCCGTAGAAGGCCCAGTGTCACTACAGTAAATATGTAGCCCATGTTTATTGTGGCCTACTTTTAAAAAATAGGTTATTGCGGCCACTAGCAAACCACGGAAAAAGAACAACACTAACTACAAGCAAACAAATAAACAAGACAACAAGGAAATAAATAAGCAGGCAACTTACGCTAGGCTATCATGACTATTACACATATTACATCCATTGGGCATCAAAATTCGCCACCAGTGCAAATATAGGGAAGAAAGCAACATATCATATACACTGGTTGTCAAAGTTGGCGACCAGTGCAAATAAACGCCACAACAAAAGAAGTCCAGAACTGAAACCACTTTAGAAGATCTTAAGAAACAGTATCCTGGGTACCCATAATGCTGGCAAGATGCTTAGAAAGCTTATTAACTTTCTCTTGTTTGGCGCTTAAATCCTCCAGTGCTTGCTGTTGCACCAGAAAGTATGCATCTGAATTCTGCAGGGACTTCCTTAGTCCTTCAATATCCTGTCGCAGCACATCTGATCGATGTCTTTCAACTTGAAGCTGAGACTCAAGAAGACGAACTGATTCATGCAGCGAGTTCGAAGAGCTTGTGCCAGTAGTAGTGGCCAGTAACTCGAACACTACAACAAGACATGACTTTAGGGTTCTCTCACTGTCGTCAAGGTAGTTTTATCAGCTTTCTTGGAGACCAACAGGGATGTCTCACTATCTTGAACCTTATCTGCATTACTTCCTTTACCATTGCATAACGGGGTACTGTTCTCCAATATTTTGTCCGCGTTCTAAAAGAGAAACAAGCAGACACATCACAGGTTTACCATGTTGTATATGAAACTCATTTTGGTAAATCAGTTCAGTAGTAAAGTGCACAGGATAACAACATGAAACAAACATATATCTATGTACCACGATCACTTTATGGTCCATATCATTCTATTTTTTGTTGCCAAATCAAGATAGAGACACAGTTCAAATAATATTTGTTCAAGACAAAGCAGAATAGACAGAATATAAGTGTGGGAAACTATAGAGCAATAACAACACTTGTAATGTGCATGCCATGAGAACATAACTGCTTATTCAATTGAAGTTGAAATCAACATAGAGCAAGTTACAACAGCAAACCAGTTAAAGAAATAGGTTTAAACCATACCTGTTGCGCCATTGGAGTTTCAATTCCATCCTTCATATTTGAAAATAGTTGGTCTGAGTAAATACAATGATGCAGGAGCAAAGGAGTATGAACCATAGCTACAGAACCTGACCTGAGAACAATTCTTCTTCTCCTTTAAGCGTTGAGTTGGGATTCAAAGTGGTGGTCCTCGTGCTTTGGGCATAGCAGTTCCCTTACTAACTGCTCGTGTTTGGGTGCTCTGTGGTGGAGATGATGCTGTGTTAACTGGAACTGGGTTACTATCTGCTGGGGTTGGGGTTAGAAAGGGTGTAGCTGGTTCTCTGTCCAACTGGGTAGGGATACAATCTGCGAGAGTCCGGGTTATGTGTGGTGGGGCTGGTTCTTGGGCAAGTGCAACCGTGGTTCTATCTGCATCAACTGGTAGCACTATCTTTTCTGAAGACCGTGTTATTACTCCCTTAGATACTGCCATCACCCTCTCCAATTCAAATGGCTGATAAACAAGAAAAGCAATTGAATGTATAGACATTGTATGATAGACAAGTGCAATGGATAGTGGGGAATAAAAGAGGGCATGAAATAATTCACATTTATGTTGTTTAACCAAAACAGGATAACATGACACAATTTCACATATATGATGTCTAACTAAACAGGATAGCATGACACAATTTCACATTATGATGGCTAACTAAAAAAGATGGAAATACATAGTTCAAAATATGATGACTATGTAAACAAGATGACATGATAATATGATATAACTATATAATGTGTTTATTAAATAGGTTGGCGTGCCATAATTCACATACATTCCGCCTATGGAAACATGATAGCATGATATAATTCCCGGATAGAATGACATAATTCAAAATATGATGACTATAAACACTAAATAGGATGAGATGATATAACTATATGATGTCTTTATTAAATGGGTTACCATGCCATAATTCAGATAGATGTTGTGTATGTAAACATGATGGCATGATATAATTCAAATATATGATTTATATAGTAAGCAAGTAAGTAGATGGCAATCCATATATGATGTAAAAACTAAGCAATGCAAGACACAATGCATGACATGGGTAATATAACCCTGCCAAGTTTGAGCATAGACCTCAGGGGGGAAATAGGACTGGTCATCAGTCTCTGAATCCTCCTCTGAGGAGCTCTCTGTATCTAGCAAGATGTCTGCTTCAGCAGGTAGCATTGTCTGCTCTGAATACCTTGTTTTCACTCCAGATACTTCCATCATCGCTTCAAATGGCTGATGCACAGGAAGAGTAGTTGAATATACAAACGTTGTCAACAAATGGAACACGTAATATAAAACAATGAAAGCATGATATAATTCACATACATGATGACTGGCTCAATAGCACGGCATTGCATAATTCACATATATAATGCCTTTGCAACAAGATAGCATTGCATAATTCACATATATAATGTCTTGCAACAAGATGACAATGCATAATTCACATATATGTTAATTAGACACTAAAAAGGTGGCATTCACACAAAGCATGTCTAAACTAATCAAATGACATAGCAATGCAAGACACCATACGCATGATATGAGCAACATAACCCTGCCAAGTTAGAGCATACACCTCGGGGGGGGGGGGTAGGACTGGTCATCTTTCTCTGAATCCTCCTCTGAGGAGCTATCCGTAACCAGCGAGATATGCGCTTCGTCAGATAGCATAGTCTACTCTGAAGACCTTGTTTTCACTCCAGAATTTTCCATCACCGTGTCAAATGGCTGATGCACACGAAGAGTAGTTGAATGTACTAACATTGTTGACAAATGTAATACGTAACGAAAAAAAGGATGGCCTGATATAATTCACATATAAGATGACTGGCTAAGCAGGATGGCATTGCAAAATTCACATATATGATGCCTGGCTAAACAAGATGGCGTTGCATAATTCACATAAACGATGAATAAACTAAACATATGGCATTTACACAAAGCATGACTAAACTAAGTAGTTGACATATTTGATGTATAAAGTAAGCAATGCAAGGCACCATATGCATGATATAACCAACATCAGCATGCCAAGTTAGAGTGAAGACCTCAGGGGGTAAATAGGAGTGGTCTTCTCCTTCTGAATCCCCCTCAGAACAGATATCTTCCTCTCGATTACAATCCAAAATGGGTGGAGGGGGGGCTGCCTTTGTGCCTACCATGGAGCGACGTCTACATGAAATTTTATTGCCACGCAAGGCTCGTCTCTTTTGGTCTACATGTTCAGCTCCATTGTGTACATAACTACCACGCATAGGAATAAAACATGGTGTGATTATGTAAGGAGTGCATGCAGAATTCCAGAGTGATGGTAGCAACCTGTGGATAGACCCAAAACCAATGATAGCAGGCAGATAATGGCTTCAGTTAAAAAAATAAAGATAATGGCTTCTTTATTGTTTGTTTCCCACCCAACATGAAACTCATAGTAGACACCAGAGATTAACCAGATAGTAGATAGATACTATTGATTGTGGCCCCGATATGTACCCCACAACCATTTAAAAACTCAAGTTTGACCATTAGTTTGGAGCAGACTCACAGTCTAATCGGTGAACAGGATGATAAAGTAGCATGTAATATTAAGCAATGCATAACATAAGCAGACACGAAAGAGTGCGACCTCTCTTGCGGACCCGTGTAGTCCTCGAGGTCATCTGCTCGGTTGATGATGGTAATGCAGTTGTCATGGCTACCGGCGGCGGGGAAGAAGATCTGAGGCGGTGAAAGACAGTCGGGAGGCCAGATCCCTGTTGTGCTGGACCCCTTTGTCGTTGGAGCAGCTGAGCTTGGGTGGACGACGGCGCAGCAGGAGCGGGACAAACCACACAAGGTTTTATTTGACAACTATCTGTAAGAGAAGTAATTATGTAAGGGCTCGTTTGAATTGGAGGATTCTAATAACGCAGGGATAGGAAATACACAATAATAGGATAGGAATGCACGTGCAAAACAGAGAATTTAAAAACACGGGATTTCTGCCAATCTGGCTGTTTGGTTCACAAGAATTGGAAGATCACATGATGCAAAGAAGCATGGTGAGATTAAGTCAAATAACAAGAAAATGTACGGTTATAGTGCTATTATGCTACTATCTCTTAGTCTTGTGCTTCATGAATAGGAATTTGAAAAGGAGGACAAGTGGAAATTAAAGTCCGTACGGTTTTTCTTTCAAGGAGACACGAAAGGAACAAATCCTACAGTTTTCCTTTGCTCCATTCCTTCGAACCAAATGCATGAATAGTAGTACCATAGGAAACTTTCCAATTCCTATGTTTTCCTTCACTTTTCCTTTCAAGCACTGGTGATCCTAGTAGGTAGGCTTGATCAAGGAAAAGCTACACTCAAAATATATTTTTGTGCTACTTGCCTAATTCTACTACTTTGGACCCAGGCCACTGCCCTACTAGCTCAACTCCCAGGCCCATCGACAAATGCACAACTCTAACACGCAGAGATAAATAATGATGGCATTCAAGAGAGTCCATCACGGATAGCTAAGTTGCCTGGTACCTCACTGCTTGTCATATAGTAGGAGAAACTAATCGTACTCCACGTTACTGCGTGTGCTTAGTGGACAATATATATAACATGTAGAGTAAAAAAGAGATGCAACAAGTGTACAACCTCTTTGGCGAAGCCATGTCGATCTTAGCATGATTGGGTTGGTCGATGAGGATGATCCGGCTGACTTGGCTGTCGGAGGAGGGGAAGAAGATCTTAGGCATCTTGAGATGGAGCCCGGGGTACTGCTCCGCTGTGATGGAGGGTTTCATCGTTGGAGCAACTCCGGTGAGTTGTACGACGCCGAGGCTGAAGCAGGACATGATAGACAATGTTAACCTGAGTGGAATTCTAATAGCATCTCCAATAGATGATGTAAAATACATAACAACAAAGTGCTAGATGTAAAATACATCAACCACTCACCTCTGAACTTAACTGTCGAAACTGAATTTAACTGTCGAAACTGAACTTAACTATCGAAACTGAATTTTGCTGTCGAAACTGAATTTTGCTGTCGAAACTGAACGCACTAGCTAGTAGTAGAAAAGCAGTAGCAGCACCAGCAGCAGGCAGCAACGCATGTGAGAGCCGGTCGACTGAATTTTTCATCTCTGGTCAGTCGATTTTCCAGCCGTTGGATATGAAATCAAGGGCCTGCATTTCAACTTCAACCTCCAGCCCCCTGAGCCGCCAGCCACCACCGACCAAACCGCCGCCCCCTCCGCCCGCGGCTAGCGGTGTGCCACCTCGCCCGCCTTGAAACCAGTCCCCACCACCGGTCCATCGCCGCCCCGGCCATCCCTCTAGCCCCCCCCGTGCCGAGCTTTTTCTTCGGCGATCCCCACACCACCGCGCCACCACCACCGGCGACCACCGCCCCCACCCTGAACCCTAAGATAGATAGTGGGGTACCTCTCCGGCGAGCCCCCCTCCCTGCTGCGGCTGGTGCTTCCTTAACTCCGGTGAGCCCCACACTCCCTGAAAATCGACTGACCCAAAAGTCGATTCAGTCGACTGAAGTGTAGCTAAATCGGAGCAGCATCACAAGCAAAAGCAAGAGCAAGAGCAGTAGCGAGAGCAAGAGCAAGAGCAATAGCAAGAGCAGACCAAGCAGGGGACCGAGAGCAAGAGCAGAGCAGCAGTGCGAGCGAGAGCTAAAGCAGCAGCAGCTCCTACTGATGTGGACGTCGCCGCCGAGGGAGCGACACCATGGAGGAAGTGACTAACGATGCCGCCGTGGATCGATCCGTGTCGTGTCGGCTCGGGACCAAGCGCCGGCAGCACCGTGAGATCAAATCAAGAAGAAAATGTGGAAATTAGTGTAGAACCTCTTTGGTGGCGCCGATTAGGCCTCAACTTCATCCGAGGAAACGGTGATGATGATGCTCTTCGGGTGGTGCAGGTGAAGACGGCGGTGTGGGAATGGAGGTGGCATGAAAGACGAGGGGAACATCGGGGTAGCTCCTTGGAGGTGGAAGACAGGGTGGCTGAGCCGGCAGGACGACGGGATCGACGACGGATCCTCATCTGGTACGGTGGATGAGGGACGTCGAGGTGTTGCTGTGGAAGACGTTGTCGAAGAAGAGGCTCCGGCTGGGTGGCAGGCGGAGGAGGGTGTGGGGCTTCGCGGATTTTGGCAGCCTCGGTGTACGAATGGGTGGGTGGATGGGATGGCAGTGGGGAACCATGGCTTAGGGACGTGCTTGTCCGAAATGTGGGGTAAGTTACGAAAGTACCACCACCGATTTGGGCTAGGCGGTTCTTTCGGTGCAGGGGTATCACGGGCATTTCACGTGTCGGGATTTCATAGGAGGTGGGAGTTTTTGCGCGCGTTGTAATTTTGGAATAGCAAGGCGCGGGTTGAGATGGAGGGAGTTGTCGGAGCACAACGAGACAAAGATATATCTTAAATATTTCGGGATAACAAGGCGCGGGTTGAAATTTCCGGTCAAGCACAACGTGTACTGTACTAGATCAATTCGCACTTCCATCGACAAGAAAACAAAAAGAAATCAATTTGCAACACACAAGAGAGTCCGGTCCTATGTACTATACCAAATCAATTCGCACTACAAATGTCATTCAAAACTTTGAATTCATGTTATGTTCAATTAAAATATTTCGTTATGTGTATAATGCATGCAACCTGCTACTCAAATGAACGTTTTAGTGCATTCCAAACGTATATACTACCGCTTCAATATGAACTAAATTTGAATTTGTTTCTCTATTTGAATAAGATCTACAATAATGATTGTTGTGAAGTCAAACCATTTGAATTTGTTTCTCTATTTTAATAAGATCTACAATCATCATTATTGTCAAGTTAAACCATTGTTTGTGCATTATCTTCACAGCACACCACATGATTACTCTCGAGTTAGATATGAACTATGTGTACTATATGAACTCGAACTCGATTTTTTGAATCCACTTTATGTTGATTTCAAATCACCGTGCATTTCAAGCTCTAGCTAGATCTTCATAATCTGAACCATGCCTCATATGTATAATGTGTTTATCACATAATGTATGCTGCCCCACCCCCTATGCCTACAAGTATTTATATGTGAGTTGCAAACACCACACATTACCACAAATTCAAATAAAATGTGAGATTGTTCGATATATAGTATTGTTTAGATTGTTTGATATTTAGTTGTAAGCTGGAAACGCCACACATTATCACAAATTCAAATAAAATGTGAGATTGTTCGATATATAGTATGGTTTAGATTGTTCAACATTTAGCTGTGAGTTGCATACGCCATGCATTATCACATTATGGTATAACATGTGCAAAACCACAACACGCGTATCACCGCTATATTCATGCATGCATATGTTTATAACACTATGATCTCCTATTCAAATATATGAATCCACTTTCATATCAAATTATGATCTTTGTTAGTCTCTTACACCCACACAATCCTCTAACCTTTGTAGCTAGCACTAACTTTCTCTCATGCACGCACACGCCCTCCTCGCTCTCCCCCTCCCTCGGCATTCTATCCATTGCGCATATTCATTTTTTTCTTTAGGTCATTCTCCCATAGTCTCCACAACTTCTTTCCGACACACACCGATCGATAAACCTCTCCAGTGTCTGCCTACAACATACGTACACACGCACCTTCCATCTCCTCCTTTCTGTGTCCATGCCTCGTGTCTCTCATACGGTCCCACACACATGTAAACTCTCGCCCCTCTTTTCATCGATCTCACAACCGCACACTCCTCCCCCTATCTAGCTAGTAGCTCGGCCTCTCGCACCACCTCCTAGCTCCATTCTCTCTATCTACCCGTCTCGCTGGGCCTTATTTGCCTCTAACAAATGGATGTACACCGACCGATCTCCCGCAATACATATAGCTAACTAGGTCCTTATAACTCGTTTTTTCCCAAGCGTCGATCGATCTACCTCATTAGTTATGTCTCTCCCTTCCTCCGACAAACAACAATTCATCTACCGATCCAGTTTGGTTTGCTTAGCAAACACATGGTTCCCCTTCATCATCCATGCATGCATCCCGACAGATCCATCACGCACATGCACACACAGAAACACATCCCCACTCTCATTGATAATATTGTAGTTCTACCCTCAGTTTGTCTAGTAGGCCTCTCCCACCATCTTCGAGAAGCAACTCCATCACCCATCCAGCACTCTACCCCTCTCCCTCCCTCTCTCTCCTCTCTCTCTCTCTCTGCCCCAACCTATTTCCCATCCTTCAGTTATGTATGGATGTCGACCCATCTCCCTCAACACATAGCTAGGTCTCTCCTTCTCAACACATATACGAGTCGTTCTACTCTCTAGTTAGACCTCTGCCTCCCCCTCCCCCACCCCCCACACACACACCGATACATCGAGCGCTCTAGTCATGTCTCCCTGCCACACACAAACTTGCCCTGTGCCCTATGACGTTCTGGTAGGTCAGTCACCCTATATCTTTGACTTGCATACACACAATTTCGATGGCTCTCTTCATCCATCTCGCACCCACCCACTTGATCCTCTCTTCAACTCTATCAATATCTATGACCCCTCCCTCTCTTCTCGTGGATCGCCCCATCTGGCCCTCTCTATATGATATGGATATGCCTCTATTTCACACACATTACATGCAAAATTTTGTTTGAGATGTCATCGACACATATTCCCACAAATACATTCATGAAATCACCCCCCCCCCAAAAAAACAAAAAACACTCACGAACGCACACACCATCTGTCTAGGTTTGTATCTCTCTCACACACACCCACGTAGGTGGGGTACATGCACAAAGAGAAGAGGTGCATGCACGACGCATGTACTCCCGTCTCTTTCCCAACCGCACCCGTGCAGGTACACGGTGGAGCTCATTTCTGTATGAAAAGGCAGCCCACGTGGTAATTTGACACGTGTACTGGTTGTCCACTTGATGGAGGATCGTCTACCACGGGTGAACAAACAAATTGTGACTTGATGCGTTATGTTAAAAAAGAGGCAAACCATGTGGGGCCTACCTTAGAGGCAAGGCTCTATACACTGGAGTACTTTTGATGTCTCCCGTCAACTCGTAGAACGAGGAGAAGCTTGCTTAGTACGCCGTCTCCCCCACCCACGGGCGCGGTGGATTGCAGGATGAGGTGAAGCTTGCTTACTAGTACGCCTTTACGCCCGCTCCCTCGCCCATACGCGCGGTGGCTCGCAGTACGAGGAGAACATTTTACTACTCCCTCCATTTACTCCTTGTCCCTACTGTGGTTAGAGAGATTATCATATTGTTTGGAATATATGTCCTTTAGTAGGCAGGACGAGCCTAGATGGTTGCTTGCTGGGGTTACTATCTTCAGTCTTCACACTCTCACGCACAAAACGACTGTGGCCACATCTCTAACATCCCGGTGGATCACCACGTCCGCCAGGGGAAGGGGTGGATGCTTTTAGTGTACATGCGGTCGCCGTCGCCGACAGCGAAAACCCACTATCGGCACATCCCGATCAGGGGTCCCCGCCGTTCTATCTCACAAAGCCGGTGAGGTTGCCTTCGTCCATTGCTCACTGCCGCAACATGGGCAGTTGCCTCCTCTCGCCGCCCTCCTCTAGGTTGAGCTACGTCCTGACATCCCTCAAGTACAACTCCCTTTACAGCCGGCGTGCACCACTTCTCCAGCTGTCCACATCACTCCATGTGAATTTTCTCTACTTCTTTACCCCGCACATATCTCTACTGGCTTCTACGTACTATATTTGTGATGAGTTTGTGTCTCATCAACTAGTCCCAGTAATCTTATTCTAATCATGCTTCTTCAATTTCTTTGCCACGGGGATGCTCATCTCGATTTTGGTGAAACTGCACAAAATGATCCGATGGTCAAAGGGTTGCAAACTTCATTTCTACAAAAGCTCCAACGTTGCCAGCAAATTAAAGCCTGGTTAGGCCTTCTTTAGTTCATAGGATAGCAATTTTATAGGAATAGGAAAATCATAGGAAGTGAGATGACATGCATGTCAATTCCTATAGAGAAAGAGATGCCATTTGGTGCATACGATATGATTTTTTCCATTGAGTCTAGGCTAATGTTTTTTCCCTCCAGAACATAAAGTATTGATTCCTATCCTACATAGGAATAGGAATCCATTCCTACAAACCAAAGGGCTTCAAAGTAATTTTTCCTTTGCAAATCCTATCCTATAGAATTCCTACAAAAATCCTACAAACCAAAGGAGGCCTTAGGGTTTACGGTTCAAGGGCTAGGGACTGCATGGATCATTTTTTTCTTTAGCTGTCTCTGTTCCAAAATAAGTGTCAACTTTATTAGTAGTACAACTTTGTACTAAAGTTTGCATAAAGTTGAGACACTTATTTTGGAACGGAGGGAGTACATATTGGCTATGATCTATCAATCATTGAGATGCAATAGCATGCATGTTAGTCTCCTTTGTATTTGATGAAATGTTGCAACGGGCAACCTTGGACGCAAGATACATAAAACAGAAGCTGGAAGCTTCATAGCATTGTACAAATTTATCTCGCTGATAAATTATAGTATGTACTATACTAGTACTATGTAAAGAGTTATGTGTCGCACTATGTCCCAAAAATATGGTGATAGTGTGAGGTGGTCCATGTAATCACTGAGCCTGCGTATTTTCACTGCTCTCGCACTCCTCCGCTGAGAATGGAGAAACTTGTAATCTAGTAGTACCTCCTTTCGTTGAAAGTGTGGGGCATCCAGCAGTCCTACCACCTCAGTAATAATGACCAATGAGCCATCAAATCACATAGACCCAGCAGTAAGTTGGACGGACGAAGCAACCATCACTCTTGAATCCGCTTCTCCCTTCAACGCAGGCACCAGTGAGAGGTCGCGTCCACTCTGCCCGGGCATGAATGCGGCACCGATTCTTTGGAGCGGCGCTGACCGTTTCGAGCGAGAAGCGCGCGCGGGTGATTGAGGGGCTTTGGGTGGGCCAGGCTGGTCAGGAGCGGGCGTGGAAGCTGTCCCGCCTGTCCCGACCGGACGCCCGGAAACGAGAGGATGCATCGAATCTCGCGGCTAAATCATACACTACACACCATCTCTATGTAGGAGTAGGTCGATGTGTCCTCTCTCTAAGACTACCCACAGTGGGAGTAACATAGGTGGTAACATCACACTTATCTAGGCAAAATAGATGATGTGGCATATAATAAATGAAGAAAGAGAGGCATGTGGTAACATATCTAGTTACTGTAACATCACACATATCAAGAAAAGATGAGTCTACAATGTAATAAATGCAGTGATGCATGACACAATATATATGTTACTACCCACTGTGGAGGTAGTAACATAGACTAGTAACATATGCATGTTACTACTCTAAGTTACTCCCCACTGTGACTAGTCTAACACACACATGCTGTTAAACACACACATACACACACACACACGCCGAGGTAAAATGAGTCTATATCTCAATTAATGAAGACTTGCATGTTACCATCCATATGTTACTACCTACTATGAAAGTAGTAACATATGCATGTTACTAGTCCAAGTTACTCACCACTATGACCAGCCTAGCAATGCAATCAAACGCTCCTTACTCTGCCTTGTTATCTCCCCTGGAAACCCAAGGCATGGAGCACAACTACGCCGTTGATGCATGCGAGTTAATACGTGGCCCTCCATGGTAGCTAAAACGACATCTCTTAGTTGTTGTGATTAATTGTTGCGTTTAGAGACAGAAATCAGGGCTTTGATTGGAGGAAGGACCGGTCAAGTTTCTCCTTCTCCTCCAATCTGCTTGCACCTCGTTTCGGAAAAAAAATCTGCTTGCACCTTGGTCCCACTGCACCTTCTAACGTGACTTATTACACCTAGACGGAGGGAGTAGTACGAGATACGGTGGCACACCGACTTAGGTTAAATACAAGTGCCCAAAATTCTATGCATGTTATAATAAGGATTCACTTAAAATAGTACGTGAGCGAACAGAGGGATCAATTGGACAGTGTTCACGAGTAGTAGCGAGATGTGTGAGGTAAGATACACCGCTGGCGCTTTTAATTTTTCTTATTAATTTGTTTGTTTCATCCTCTGACTGGTGGGACCCAACGTACTATGTGGAGAAAAGTAAGATGACTAAGGCTGCATTATTTCTGTACTACCAACACTCCTTTAAATCCCAAAATACCTTACCACCAAAGCCACATGACACGATTATGATTTAAATCCCAATGACTCCCACGAAAAAAACACAGCATGCTTGTCACATGAATGCATGAATGTATTAAAGGTTATTTTCCTCTTGTTAAACATAACGTGGGGGTGGTGTAGCTGGTTAGCCTGTTCGCTCATCAAACTTGAGGTCTCAGTTTCGATAACTACACTTGAGCATAATTTTGTTTTTTTAACTTCTTTCTTCCACCCAATGACAGGTAGGCCCCACATGATAGAGAGAGAAAGTAAGGTGGGGCGGTGCCAGGAGGATTCTTTAACTGGTCAAAATTGATGGATACGGAGCTATACGATCTCATAGTGACCATATAATCACCTCATCACATATACGCTGCAGCCTCGGCACTTGTTTTCTAGGGTTTGCACTCTTCACACTCTCTCTCCAGTATATATATACACAATAGAGCCTCAGCGCTTGTAGTTTCTCTCTTCGCACTCTCTCACTGCCGGTGTCAAAACCGGCGGATCTCGGGTAGGGGGTCCCGAACTGTGCGTCTAGGCGGATGGTAACAGGAGACAAGGGACACGATGTTTTTACCCAGGTTCGGGCCCTCTCGATGGAGGTAAAACCCTACTCCTACTTGATTAATATTGATGATATGGGTAGTACAAGAGTAGATCTACCACGAGATCAGAGAGGCTAAACCCAAGAAGCTAGCCTATGGTATGATTGTTGTTGTCCTAAGGACTAAACCCTCCGGTTTATATAGACATCGGAGGGGGCTAGGGTTACACAGAGTCGGTTATAATGGGAGGAGATCTACATATCCGTATTGCCAAGCTTGCCTTCCACGCCAAGGAAAGTCCCATCCGGACACATGACGAAGTCTTCAATCTTGTATCTTCATAGTCCAACAGTCCGACCAAAGGTTATAGTCCGGCTGTTCAGACACCCCCTAATCCAGGACTCCCTCAGTAGCCCCTGAACCAGGCTTCAATGATGACGAGTCCGGCGCGCAGATTGTCTTTGGCATTGCAAGGCGGGTTCCTCCTCCGAATACTTCATAGAAGATTTTGAACACGAGGATCGTGTCCGGCTCTGCAAAACAAGTTCCACATACCATCATAGAGAGAGAGAGAGTAACATTTTCACAAATCTAATCTGCTGATGTATTCTGTAGCGTGACATCACACCACAGCCAAGCCTTCATTCGAATCGTTTTTTACTGTCCCACCTCAGTGCGTTTTGTGAGGCGGTTTCCTCGGCACGTCTTGTCGAAGCAGAGATCGTGTCCCCTTATCACGGGATTCTCATCAATATGGGCGTGGGTAACCCAACCGTGTCATTGATTACGGCGCTTGGGGGATAAGCGAGTTTTACCAGGCTGGTGGGGATGCATAGTTTCGTCCGCCCATATAAAGGGATAAGGATTCACCTTTTCATCCACGCCTTCTTCCTCCTTTGCTCATCCATTTTCGCACACTCGAGCTCCATCCCCAAGTCCACATTTCCCACCTCAACCTTCTCCAACCATGTCCGGAGCGGGAGGCAGGTGGATGGTCTCCTCCATCATGGAGGGACACATCAAGAAGCTGAGGAGAGCCGGATACCTGCCCGACGACATCGCGCACCGGCTCCCAGATGAGGGGCAGCTCATCCCCACCCCCAGGCCCCACGAGAGGGTAGTGTTCCTTACCCATTTCCTCCGCGGACTGGGATTCCCTCTCCACCCATTCGTCCGGTGGCTCATGTTCTACTACAGCCTGGATTTCCATGATCTGGCCCTGAACTTCATCCTCAACATCTCGGCGTTTATCGTCGTGTGTGAGGCCTTCCTCCGCATCAAGCCCCACTTCGGCTTATGGCTGAAGACCTTCAATGTCAAGCCAAAGGTAGTGAGCTGCCGCCAGGGGGAGTGCGGAGGCTCCATGGTGGGCAAGATGCCCAACGTCACATGGCTCGAGGGCTCCTTCATGGAGACCATAAAGGGGTGGCAATCAGGGTGGTTCTACATCACCGAGCCGCATGACCCTGAATGGGCAGCGGCCCCCGAGTTCCGATCTGGAATTCCCACGTGGCTCACCTCCTGGCAAGAGAAGGGCCTGTCCTGGGGTAGTTCGGGAGAGCTGACCGGACTCCAAACATGTATCCAAAACATGGTGAGCAAGAAGCTCAAACTCGTCAACGTAGTCCAGGTCATGCTCATCCGCCGGATCCTCCCGTGTCAACAACGGGCTTTCAACTTGTGGGAGTTTGACCCGGCCCAGCACCAAACTCTGAACAGGCTCTTCGACACAACACGAGGATGCCTGGAAGGTGCTATTCAAGGGCGCCGAGGTTCCCCCTCCCACTACCGAGGATCGCGGATTCTGCGCGAAGCACCAAGCTAGCGCGGTAAGTTGTTTTACCTCCTACAGGATACTCGGTTTTCATAGTTTGACTCTATACGGGATCTAAGCTCCCGTACCTTTGACAGGACTGGCAGGAGACGGCCGGACAGATCGACTGTCCGGCTCCTTTGCCCGAAGGCCCAGCAGACGCCCCCTTGGCGGAGCTGCTAGTTCTGGCACCTTACGTGGTGCCGGAGAAGAAGGCCAAGAAGAAGGACACGGGAACCCGAAAGAGTTCCGGCGCCCGGTGGTGTCGGACTCATCGTCCAATGACTCTGAGGCGCACTCCTCCCACGAAGATGAGGAGGAGAAAAAAGAGGCTTCTTCCCCTCCAGCAGGAGGAGAAAAGAAAAGGAAGGCCGCCCCAACTGGGGAGGCCGGAGGGTCCAAGAAGGGAAGGACCCTTCCTCCGGACTACTCCACCAATGCCACCGACAGCGAAGAGGAGTGGCCGCCTAGGGCCAAGCCCTTGGCGAAGTCGTAAGTATTCGGATACCAGAGTGACTCGTAGCGTTCCTTTATTGCACAGCTTCTCCTAACGCCGAATATAATCATGCAGTCCGCCCCGAGCCCAAGTCGACATATCGTTGAGTGGTTCCTTGGATTCGTCGGATGTGAATAGCTTTTTACTTCCGACCGCTTCCACTCCTCGCCCTACGGACAACGCCGAGGTGTTGTCCCAAAAGGTTCCAAGCCAAGGGGAGGTGGTCCTGGAGGCGCCGCAAGGCGACCTTCCGGACAGCAGGCGAAAAGGGAGCAAGGCTCCCAAGGGCTCCAAGTCCGGCCCTGGGCCGAACACCGCACCGGAACCTTCAGTGGTTCCGGACTTCGGCAGGCGGCCCCCCACTAAGAAGGGCAAGCCTACCACGCCGATGACCTCTGTCCAACCGGAGGCACTGGATAACTTGCTGGAGGTGCTTAATGGTGCCTCCGTCGACGAGGAGCACCACACTATTATGAGTGCGGTGATCTAGAAAGTTCAGTCTGCCAAAAGCAGGCTGACTGAAGCCTGTGCCATCCTTCTAACAGGCTTTGAGGTATGTAAAAAATATATGAAAATATTACTGCATAGACAGTATCCCCTGATGCTCTGTTTGGTGTTCAGAAAGAAAAGCCGAATAGAGGATCTAATAATATTCGCAGGAGTCTAACATAATTATGCCGATATGCATATGCAGGCTTCGCTGCTGGCCTCTGCCGCACTGACTGTGGAGGTTGATGTGCTGAAGCAGAACCTCAAGCGGTCCGAGCAAGAGCTCGGCCTTGCCAAGAAGCAGCTCGAGGAGAGCCAAGGTAAGTAATGCCTTGTCTATATGAGTATGTAAAAAAGATGCAGTTGCAAAAAATGATAGGATCGTTATGGATGTGCTAGGGGCCACGACCGAGGTGGCGACCCTGAAGCAAGCGCTTACCGAGGCTGAAAAGAAGGCGGCCACGGAGCGTACTGAGCGGGAGAAACATGAGGCACGGGTTGGCGAGGTGCAACAAGAGCTCCATGCTCTCGTTAAGAAGCATGAGACTTTGGAGCTGGACTCGAAGACTCGAGAGTCCGAGCTCGTTGCGGCCCTCGAAAGCGCCAAGTATGCCAAGGTCGAAGCCCAAAAAGTCCTCCAGGAAATTGAGGCGATGAAGAAGATAGCGGCGGGTAAGGCATTCATTATGCAAAGCAAGCACGTGAAAGTGAATTACTTGTTACTTACCCGAGTCCGGAGCTCTCCAGGAGCATTCACAGATTTGCCCCGCAGTGTGTCAGATGCCTCCACCTTCTACCGGGCCGAGGAAGGGAGCTCGACGGAGAAGATGTTCTGGTCTCAGTATGCTGAGACCGGACACCCGGTGCCCTTGAGCGACCAGCTGAACTAATTGGTCGAGCTCCATAAGGTGGCCGAACAGGCCATGAAGGGTCTTCTAGTCCGGCTGTGGCCTGGAGAGGCCATGCCTGGAAGCTACTTTGGGCTCGTGAGGCGGCTGGCGGATGCCTGTCCGTGGCTTGAAGTCATCAAGCGCTCCGTCTGCATCGAGGGCGCTCGCAGGGCGCTTGCCCGTTTTAAAGTACACTGGGGCAAGATGGACGCGGAGCGGCTGGTGAAGGACGGGCCACCGCAGGGCAAGGAGCATCGCCACCCCGAGATGTATTATGAGGGCGTCCTGAAGGGTGCCCGCCTTGTGGTGGATGAATGTTCCAAGGATGTAATATTTGAGTGAACTCGTGCGTGTGATCCTTTCCGCTGAAAATTTGTTCATATGCGCTATGCAATGCTTGTTTGAATTTAAAATATTACATTCTATGCGGCCGTTTATTAAATCTGAGAGATGGCGAGTCGTCGGCTTCTGCCCCCATGCCACGAGTGCTGGGGTGTTTGGGATAAACCTGAGCACTCTTTTTCCCATTCTTGGGTCCTTCGAGGGAGGTGCTCAGCACAACGAACAAGGCAATCGGACTATAATGCGTAATCACTCTCACTTAGCCAGAGAATTCAATAATTTTAAATTTCGGTGAAGCCCCTAGTGTTTGGAGGACCGAGTTCGGGGCGCTATACATGCCTAGGCTGGACAAAGCCGACTCCTCGCTCTAAGCGGCAGAAGTCTTTAGGGACTCGAAACCTCTCGAACAGCGACGAGCTCTCGCCCTATCATGACAGTCAGTTTTAGCTTTCTCTATTGAGGTGCTTAGCCCAGCTGAACCGGGGCACAATCGCAGTAGTTCTCCTAGTGCTACCTTAGCCGATGTAGCAGAACGTAAGGTACCAAAACATGGGAGCCGGGCAAACCCAACTATTGACCAAAGACATGATTCAGAGCTGATGCATATAATGCTATAAGTTCAGAGTGCCGCACTTGTGAAAGTGTTCGGACTTCTCACGTCGTATTATGGGGTGCTTGAGCCCCTGGTGTATTAGCCGTACCAAAGTGTACGGGTGCTAAATGTCATGAATGAACATATATACATAAAAAGGAATGAATAGAGAGTGCAATAGTAGACTGAAGCTAAGCATTGCTTATTCGAAAAAGGTGCGTTAAAAGCAAGACGATACAAATAGTGCGATAAGCAAGAGATGGGACTATTTGACATGCCCCCTCCGGGGGCGAGCTGCAGGATACTATTTAAGACAGGTATTTTGCTCGTTATAGAGACCACCTGGGAATTCCACAGTGTGACGTAGCTTTCTGCCTCCATGGTTGTTGTATCGTGTGTTCGGCAATTGTACTGCCGAGCAGGTCTTCCGGAGAGCGAAGTTCTGAAAGTAAGAAAAAATGATAAAATCGGCAGCCCCTAGTGCGGTTGAGCCGCGTTTTGGGCGTGCCGTGGTCGTGCCCCTCCCCCTGTGCCCATGGTATTTTCAGAGCGTAATTATGTACACGTAGCACGGATTTCACCATTTTGCGAGGGCTGGGGTTGGGGCCGCATTGCTATGCTCGCTCGGAACGTGCCAGGCGGTCTTGTTGTAGGTTACTCCGGGCGTGTTTGACGATGTTCGGACGTTTTATCGCCGGACTAGAGAATTGCCTTGAGAGGCTGCTTTGGACTTCCGCTGCGAGGGCCGCTGTGTGCTCCTCCGTTTGGAGAGAGCGCTCGGTGTTTCCATTGACTGTAATGACTCCCCGAGGTCCTGGCATCTTGAGCTTGAGGTATGCGCAGTGCGGCACCGCATTGAACTTTGCAAACGCGGTTCGCCCGAGCAGTGCATGGTAGCCACTGCGGAACGGGACTATATCGAAGATTAACTCCTCGCTTCGGAAATTATTCGGGAATCCGAAGACCACTTCAAGTGTGACTGAGCCTGTGCAATGGGCCTCTACACATGGTATGACGCCCTTAAAGGTCGTTTTTGTGGGTTTAATCCTTGAGGGATCTATGCCCATTTTGCACACTGTGTCCTGATAAAGCAGGTTCAGGCTGCTACCGCCGTCCATAAGGACTCGTGTGAGGTGAAATCTGTCAATGATTGGGTCTAGAACCAATGCAGCAAATCCGCCATGGCGGATACTAGTGGGGTGGTCCCTGCGATCGAAAGTGATCGGGCAAGAGGACCATGGGTTGAACTTTGGGGCGTCTGGCTCCAACGCGTATACGTCCTTTAACGCACGCTTCTGCTCCCTCTTGGGGATGTGGGTTGTGTATATCATGTTCACCGTCCGCACTTGTGGGGGGAAACCCTTCTGTCCTCTGTTGTTTGGCGGCTAGGGCTCCTCCTCGTCGTCGCTCTGTAGCCCCTTGTCTTTGTTTTTGGCATTTAATTTGCCAGCCGGCTTGAACACCCAACAATCCCTGTTGGTGTGGTTGGTTGGCTTGTCGGGGGTGCCATGTATCTGACACGAGCGATCGAGTATACGGTCCAAACTGGATGGGCCCGGAGTGCTTCTTTTGAATGGCTTTTTCCGTTGACCGGGCTTAGAGCCTCTGAATCCGGCATTAACTGTCGTGTCCTCTGTATTGTCGCTGTTAATGCGGCGCTTATGCTTGTTGTGACGTGACCTGCCATTGCTGTCCTTGGTATCCGAATTACCAGGGCTCTTTGACATGTTAT
This sequence comes from Triticum dicoccoides, assembly GCF_002162155.2. Classification (NCBI taxonomy): domain Eukaryota; kingdom Viridiplantae; phylum Streptophyta; class Magnoliopsida; order Poales; family Poaceae; genus Triticum; species Triticum dicoccoides. The sequence continues at coordinate 304,434,575 of NC_041388.1, read as the reverse complement.
TTCTACGAGCCAGCCAGCTATCTTCTCCCGCGCAAAAGCGGGTCATGAGTGTCGTGAGGGCTGCCATGGATTTCGGCTTTTCCTGTCCAAGGTGCCGGGCAAGCCACTCGCCGCAGATGTTATGCTTGAAAGCCGCTAGGGCCTCTGCATCCGGACAGTCGACGATTTAATTTTTCTTGGTTAGGAACCGTGTCCAGAATTGTCTGGTCGATTCCTCTGGCTGCTGAATTATGTGGCTCAGGTCATCAGCGTCTGGTGGTCGCACATAGGTGCCCTGGAAGTTGTCAAGGAATGCGGCTTCCAGGTCTTCCCAACACCCAATGGATTCTGCTGGCAAGCTGTTAAGCCAATGCCGAGCTGGTCCTTTAAGCTTGAGTGGGAGGTATTTGATGGCGTGTAGATCGTCGCCACGAGTCATGTGGATATGAAGGAGATAGTCCTCAATCCATACCGCATGATCTGTCGTACCATCGTATGATTCAATATTTACGGGTTTGAAACCCTCTGAGATTTGATAATCCATTACTTCATCTGTGAAGCATAGCGGGTGTGCGGCGCCTCTGTACTGGGCTATATCACGACGCAACTCGAATGAGTTTTGTCTACTGTGTTCGGCCCAGCTGGATTTACTTTTACTGTATCCGGCGTGATGGCTATCGTCTCGTGTCGTGGGGCGCCCACGCGATCCGTAGATCGATCTTGTTTGCCTTGATTTGTCCTCCAATATATCTCGCAGGTCTAACTCATTTCCCCGTGCCTTGGTGTTTTTTGAGTGACGCCGGGGTGCGGCTTGAGTTGTGGGCCGAGAGGCCTCTCTGTCGCGGCCACGAGGTGGCCGGTCAGCCGCTGGAGATGTGGGTTTAGATGCTTCCTCCTCTAATCGGGGTAGCAACATGCGCTTTGGGTAGCTCTTGGAGGGGCGTTCGAGTTCGTATTCCTCGGCCGCAAGGACTTCAGTCCATCTGTCGGCTAGCAAGTCTTGATCGGCTCGAAGCTGCTGCTGCTTTTTCTTGAGGCTACTCGCCATGGCCATAAGCCTACGCTTGAAGCGCTCTTGCTCGACGGGATCCTCAGGCACGACAAATTCGTCGTCATCGAGGCTTGCCTCGTCTTCGGAGGGAGGCATGTAATTATCATCCTCTACCTCTCTATCTGTCGCTCTCTTAGGGGGGCTGGCTTCTCCATCCTCTTGTGCCGAATCTTGCTGGAGGGAGTTGTCTTCGGCACTGTCCGGGGTGTTATTATCTACTGTGCCGGTATCACCATTTTTGCTTTGGCGGGACATAGAGTGGCGCCGCTGACGCCGGCGCTTAGGTTGCTTCTTGGAGGGGTCATCCCCCGCTGTTCCATCGCCATTGCCCTCTTTGGGTGTGTCCACCATATATATATCATATGACGAGGTGGCTTTCCAATGCCCTATAGGCGCTGGTTCCTGTTCGTCTCCTGCATCGTCGTCCATACCGTCGATGTCTTCAGAGTCGAAGTCGAGCATGTCGGTCAAGTCATCGACAGTGGCTATTAAGTGGGTGGTGGGTGGGCGTCGAATTTCTTCGTCGTCCGCATCCCAATCCTGCCGGTCATAATCCGGCCAGGACTCTCCTGACAAAGAGAGAGACCTTAATGAATTCAGTATGTCGCCGAAGGGTGAGTGCTGAAAGATATCCGCGGCAGTTAACTCCATGATCAGTGCCCAATCGGATTCGGTTGGCAGGGGCGCGGATGGTTCAGAGTTCGGACGAGAGTCCGGCAATGTGGAGTCATGGGCCTCGCGAAGGATAAGGTTGGTGTTCGGCTCGATCGCCATTGAGGCTGCAGCCTCCGCGGCGGGGTCTACCCACCCGCCCTCAGTCGCGCAGTTGGCTCCGAATTAAAGGTCGGAGCGGATGCGGGTGCGGCCTCCAGGACACTGTTCGGCGGCAGAGCTAAATCATGGCCATCGTGACAGTGCGGCGCACTCGGCAGGGGCTCGAATCCTTTGAAGATCAAGTCTCCGCGGATATCGGCCGTGTAGTTTAAGCTTCCAAACCTGACCTGATGGCCAAGGGCGTAGCTTTCAATCTGCTCCAGATGGCCAAGCGAATTGGCCCGCAGTGCAAAGCCTCCGAATACAAAAATCTGTCCGGGGAGAAAAGTCTCACCCTGGACTGCATCGCTAACGATGATCGAAGGGGCCATCGAGCCTGATGATGACGACACAAAGGAACTCTCAATGAAAGCACCAATGTCGGTGTCAAAACCGGTGGATCTCGGGTAGGGGGTCCCGAACTGTGCGTCTAGGCGGATGGTAATAGGAGACAAGGGACACGATGTTTTTACCCAGGTTTGGGCCCTCTCAATGGAGGTAAAACCCTACTCCCGCTTGATTAATATTGATGATATGGGTAGTACAAGATTAGATCTACCACGAGATCAGAGAGGCTAAACCCTAGAAGCTAGCCTATGGTATGATTGTTGTTGTCCTAAGGACTAAACCCTCCGGTTTATATAGACACCGGAGGGGGCTAGGGTTACACAGAGTCAGTTACAATGGGAGGAGATCTACATATCCGTATTGCCAAGCTTGCCTTCCATGCCAAGGAAAGTCCCATCCGGACACAAGACGAAGTCTTCAATCTTGTATCTTCATAGTCCAACAGTCCGGCCAAAGGTTGTAGTCCGGCTGTCCGGACACCCCCTAATCCAGGACTCCCTCACTCACCCTCTCCAGATCTAAACAAGACTTCATTGGCCTCTCTCTCTCCCCTCACTGCTGGTCAAAGAGCCGGCAGGATCCGTCCATCGGGAAGGGAAGGAGGCTTAATGCTATCGCCGTCGGTGAGGGAGGGAATCCACTACCGGTGCAGCTATTCTCTTTCACCCAGCGGTGGCGCAGGAGGGCCTCCGACCCCTTCTTCCTCGCAACCGTACATAGTGTGGGCCGAACAGCCTCTGATCGCCCACTGAACCACATCCCAAGAACCTTAAGGTATAATTTACTTATTCCACATGCATTGCTCTAGCTGCATGTGGGCTTTTTCCACTTCTGCACTGGAATCTAGGTGTTGGATCAAACAGGAAAGTAGTGGGTAAGTTGTATAGCATGAATCTAGGACGTGGTTCAAAGAGGAAAGGAAGGGGGGAAAGTACTAGTACAGACTGGCTATCCAACACCTATGTTGGTCGAAAAGGGGAAACAATGACAAACGCAGTACACACATCTGTAACAAACTGATCTTTTGTTTTGGGGACAAGGCTGTAGAGTTTGAGCGGGACTAGATTTGCTGCACTCACATAGGGAAAGGTGTCTAAAGATAACAAAACTGGGACCAACACAAATATGCTCGTTGGTTGTTTTTGTTCTTTGTTGCAACAGATTGTGCATCACCCGTTCATACATCGGTAGATGCACATGGTGTTGGTGCGTCCACTGTCCCGTGCAACTCTTTAGCTGTTGTTAATCTAAGGCCCTGTTCGGTTAAAAACTCCCTAGTCCCTACCTGCTGCTTGGTTCCAGGGACTAAACATGGACTAGAGGTTATTAAATGACATGCTAAAAGACCATGTTACCCCTAGTAATGAACTAATAGAGACAAGTTGCGATGCAGGGCAGGGGCAACTGTTGGAAAAAGTCCCAAAAAGATTCTCCCTCGGGGTCTTCTTTCTTTAGTCCCTAAAAGCCCCTCCTGTTTGGTTTAGATGGGACTGACATGGACTTTTTTAGTCCCTACACCAAAATGTCCCTGTAAACAAACACCCTCTAATAATGCTGCTGGAAAATTGATGCAATGCCATATTTAGAAGAAAATTACATGTTTAACGAATTTTATTGTTAATATAATCTCTCTATTAATATTAATCAATGCCACCATTTGAGAAATGCTATTGTCTTGCTTTCTTTCCCATTTAGATAAGTTCGATGCTTCTTTTTGTTGGCTTCTGTGCCATTCATTGTTATTGACCACTAGTTGTTTCCTTTGCACCTCTGTGTAAACAGGGTTATCTACTTCACCTGGTTGCTATTGTGACCTTTTGTTGCACTGCACAAAACACTTTTGTTTTAAGAGTGTTTTGTGCAGTTCAACCAAAATGTCACACCGACAATGTTGCTTGATTACTTGATCTTAGTGGAACTGCACAAGAGGAGATCTTACTTCCTATCTGTGTTGGAAAATTTGGTTCAGATCTTCTTCTTGTGAGTTGTTTGAATTCCGCGTCATGAGAGGTCAGTACTGGCCTTCTTTCACATGATTGTGCAGTGTCCTTTCATATGTTGTGCTACTTGTACGCTAATGTTGCTTGATTTTAGGGAACTGTACAAATGGAGACAAGACTTCCAATCTGTATGTGCACCGTAATATCCCATTGATGTAAGATAAGGATATTTCACAAATGTTGGCCTGTATTTTGCCACTTTCATCTGAAAATTAACGTCGTTGTTTAGTGCTATACTTGTGCTCCCTAATTGACATGCCAAATCTTACATTGAAGGCAAAGCTTGTCTGTTATTGAACCAAGTGATGAACGGGAAGAACAAGCGGAATAAAAACAAAAATCAACTCCCGGTGCTGTAATGAAGCATTGAAACTGTGATGACACAAGTAATGATATAGTTTTGCATCTTAATTTATTGTTATGGCTGGAACGAGCAATTATTTTGCCACTCTTAATGTAATATGTAATTATCTCTACTTGTGCAAACATGGATCTTCTTTGAAGATACCATATATTTTAGTAGAACTGCACAAGAAGATGTTGGAAACATTAAACTAATCAATGAGTATATAGTAAGCATGGCAACCACAGTAGATAACAACAGATGGTTCTAGAGAAGTGATTGATCTGTATGCTCTACACAATAAGCCTCCTGACAAAGGTTGGTACTCGTCCACGGATTTCATCCATATGATTGAGCCTTTTCATCTCTATTGGTCTTGTGCTACTATTTAGATACTATCATGAGAAAGTGGTATTGTCCTTGAGAAGTGCTTTATCTGTGTTGTTTTAAATATCTCCTTTCCTTTTTTCGAGCAAACATGGATGCTAGCATTTAGTTGTTCTCTTGTCTTTGCACAACAGTATCATCCTCCTCTGAAGAAGCCAAGCCTCTATTCTTAAGAAGGGAGCAGTTGAAGGATGGTTACATTACTTCCCACAAGAACAAACTAACTTCGGCTCAGAAGGACTCACGGATCTCCATCTTTGTTGCTGTGATGGCCAGTACAATGTTGTTTTACGATTCCTTCTGGTGAGTTCCATTTTTTTAAATGTGTGCTCTGCATGGATCATGTAGGTTGACTGTTTAAACTGTTAATTCATAGTACAGTTTGCTTTATACTAATCACTTTTTTGTATTTATGCAAACAAGGGTGCTCAGCTTGATTTCAATGGGAACTGCACAAAATGTTCACGAATACATCGAATATTCTCGAATCATTCATTTCCACCACAAGAAAGGAGGTGCTGATATGTTCAAGGCATTACAACATATAAAGGCGAAATCATACAAGCTACACACGAATTTGGTTGATTTTGGTCGAAATGCACAAAAAGAATAGCTGGTTTATTTAGCACGAGGTGCCATGTCAATGTCCGAACTGATGGAAAACCCTGCCCATTCCACAATCGTAGGCATTTGATATTTTGGAATGGGAAAACCTTGTCAAAGTTTGCTCATTGATGTACACAAAACAACACACATTTGATATTTTGGAATGGGACAACCTTGTCAAACTTTGCTCATTGATGTTAGCAAGAAGACATGTGTTTCATATTTTCGAATGGGGCGCCCTTTGATGTTAGCAGCATCGATTGATTTTTCTTTATTCTTTAGTTGTGAAGTAAATATTGGCTCTGACATGTGAATCGCTGAGATGCATAATCATCGATTGTTTTGAATGTTCTCTATGAATTGTCAGGCCTGTGTGTTGATTGCAATGTACAAGAACGCTAAATTTTGTACTTCCTCTGTTCCTTTTTACTTCGCATATTAGATTTATTTCAAGTTAGTTGATTTTACATTGTGAATGTTGATACCTTTTTCTATAAGATTGGTCAAAGTAGAGATACTTTGACTTCAGACATAACTTATATGCAGACTAAAAAGGACCGGAGGGAGTACATGTGAAACTGCTGCAAATGAGGTGATACAAGAATAATGCTAGTACGTATAGTTTTGCATGTTCATCCAATGCCAGTGATACAAGAATTCAAACAAATCGAACTAAATTCATTCATACACTGCCGGATTTCATATAAACATGCCAGATTTCATTACATTTCATACATTCTTCAACTAAAAAAGGGGTGCGCTGGAGGTATAATTAATTAACCATAGCACTCGTGTCTGGCTGAGCCGAACAGAAGCTTCTTCTCCAACAGACTGAGCTTCAGTGACATAACAGCAGGTGCAGTTGCGTCACTTACATGTGGGCCAGATGCCTCTTGGGCCCACATGCCAGTGACCCAACTGCACCTGCAGTTAAGTAACTTAAGCAGCATCCTTCTCCAGCATAGCTCTCCGACTCCACGTCGCCGCCAAGAAGCTAATCGACCGTCAGTGGTCAACCCGCCTAGCTTGGCTTCAACCGGACGGTAGCAGCGGTGGCCTTACTTGGACCCGAGCGGCGGCGACCTACCGTGTTCTACTCTTCCTCGTTTTCTATGTGGCACGGCCTCTTTGGCAGCGGGGCGGGCCTCAATGGAGCCGGTGATGTCCTCTATCTCATTGCCGGCAGGGCGGTGCCTCGGCGGAGCGGGGGAAATCCTCCCCCTCATTGCCGGCGGGGTGGGGCCTCGGCTGAGCTGGTGATGTCCTCTGCCTCATTGTTGGCGAGGCGGGGCCTCGGCGGAGTAGGGCCTCCACCTCGGTGCCGGCAGGGCGGGGCCTCGGAGGTGTCGTCTGCCTCGTTGTTGACGCCGCGGGGCCTCGGCAGAGTAGGGCCTTGTCGACACCGGCGGAGCGGGGACTCGTCAGAGCCGGCATTGTCCTATGCCTCGTCCTCGGTCTCGCCAAACAGCGCCTCGCCCGCTTCATCGCCCTCTTTGTAGGCGGCCACGGCCTCCGCCACGCCCATGCGGTACCGCCAGCGCTCGAGGCGGCCCTCACGGGCGGAGCGGTATGAGTTGAGCAGCGCCTCCTGCTCCGCCCGCTCCACGGTGATCTACTCCTCCGCCTGCAGGTGCTCCTGGAGGAGATGGTGATTGTAGGCGGTGTCGGCCTGTGCCTCCCAGAACTGCTCCTCAATGTTGAAGATATGCCCTAGAGGCAATCATGTATGATGATATTTCCTATGTGTTTATGAATAAAGATAGTCCTTGGACATTATCAATGATGTGTATCAGCAAGTACGTGACTTGTTTGTGGGACTATGCACTGTATGATGACTGTCCTAAAAGGTCCCTAGTAGAAAGGGCTGTGTGGATGCGCAGCCAACTTGACTAGCATATGACACGGTCGATGGCTTGGTCTCACTAGCCATGAGGCATTGGATGCTAACCGGATAATATGGACTTGGAAGGATCTGGTCGGATTTGACGTAGTCGGATCCAAGTCGAGATAAGGTCCAACTCAGACAGACCCAACTATGAGACGCAGCGATATGTCATTTGTGAGTCTCTAGTACAACATATGTTCTATGTCCTAAGACCTGAGCTGACGCATGTACTCGGGATGGTGACAGACTTGCTTTGGGTCGACCAAACGCTACTCCGTAACTGGGTAGTTATAAAGGTAGGTTTCGGGTTTGTCCAGAACCATGCTGCGAGACATGGTCAAGCAAGATGGGATTTGCCCCTCCGATCAGGAGAGATATACTCTGGGCCCCTTGTGTGATCCGACCAAGATAAGCATGGCCATGCGACAAAGATTATGAGATAATCCGGTTTGTGGTCGGCATCACTGGAACGAGAAAGAGGTCGGGCTAGCACAAGGATGACAGACTCGCCTTGAGCTCGACAACATATATCGTGTGGAAAAAGGAATGGAAGTATGATGTATAGGTTCGCTAACTAGCTTCATAGTCTACTTGGTGTTCGGCATGCCTTGCTAGAGGCCGCTACCAACCGTGCAGTTCGGAGGTGATCCGAATTGCGACCAAGCCGACTTGAACCTAAGGGGTCGCGCGCTTAAGGGAAGGAACCTACGAGGTCGGATCCGAGGACACTGGTCGGATGTGATCCGAACTGTATTCGGATTGTGGCCGAGTAGACTTATGGGCTTTAGGGTCCGTGTGAGGCCCAAGTGTTGAGCCCGCGACGGACGCCTATATATAGTGGAGGTGCCGCACACTCACGATGATGATCGCTTCGGCGCTGTCACTAGGGTTTTGCATGTGTTGCGAATAGACACCTCCACTTGCCGCCGGTTGAGTGATTGGACCTAGCAGTCCGCCGCATGATGTTCCTCCTGCATACGCGGATACCGTTAGAGGCGGTGCACTTGCGCCGCTCCGGTGAACCTGTATGTGGGAACCGACCACCGATTGTACGAGGGAGATCGGACGAGGAGGAGATGATCCACGCGGACGCGCTGCCCCAACTCTTCTTCCGCTGCACGGCACTGCGCATCTAGTGGTAACGAACTGTGATCCATCTCCCGTAGCATGTTCTTGGTTGTTTTGCGTGTAGGAAATTTTAATTTGCAATCGACGCACCCTACCGTAGATCCCAACAGTGGTATCAGAGCCTCTGCTATAGGATTTGGATTCACATCGTGTGCATATTAGATATGTGGAGGCGATAGATGAGATTCTCTGCACGGGACTGCCGTGTGCGTAGCGCCTTGTATTTCATACACGATCACTCAAACTGGTAGAATGCGATTCTATGCATGACTTTATTTGCAGGGTTTGATGTGAATAGTATGGCTCATGTGTATGTGATGCATGTGTGTAAATTATACATGGCATGCGTGTCATGTTTGTCAGCCGGCAGGAGCCAAAGTGTTGTCATTATATTGTATAATGACCTGTGTGTCGACTTGTGACTCTATGTAAAATTCATTACTAGTTATAGTAGTTGGATAATAGAGATCAGGTTGGTGGCTTGGCGTCCCAGTGTGACAAACAAGATGGAGTTCCTAGATGGTCATCGGAGTCGGAGCCGACCTAGAAGGACATCCATGAAGGAGCCATACTATTTCACAATATGTATTTATTTGTGATTGTTATGCTTCCTTGTTTTCTATGCATGTTAGAATGGTAGAAAGATCCCTCATGAATATCAAGCGAATTGTCATCCCTGATGTTGCACCTTCGCACGTCAAGTACATCTAGTAGTGGGCTCATAAAATTGGGGTGCTGCTAGGTGTCCTTGAACTGAAGGGTTCATGTCGGACACTGACATGCACTGCATCAGGTTAGCTTGACAAGGCTATCAAAATGGTTTTGGGCCTTGTGGCAAAGAAGGTTGGGGACCGGGGTATGAGATACCTACCCGATCGACAGGAGTCGTATGGAGATACGATTAGCAAGGAGTTGCTTACCGGATAGACATGTTGTCTAGCAGTGATGCTAAAGCTCACTAGTCGCATGTGCTAGTCGGATCCTGAATCACTCAGAGTTTGCGGAGGGATGCTGACTTCAGTGGGAGTATTTCTGTTTAAGGCTAGAATTACTCTACATAAACACATTGCTTAGTGATTGCATATTTTTCTGTTGTAGATCAATGGTACCACCTGCTCAACCCAACTTTGCATTGAAATCAATTCTGGAAAAGGATAAACTGAATGGAACAAACTTTACTACCTGGTATAGAAATTTGAGAATTGTTCTCAAGCATGATAAAAAGGAACATGTTCTAGAGGATCCGCTTCCAGAGGAACCTGCCGATAATGCTAGTACCACAACCAAGAATGCCTACCAGAAACTCGTTGATGAATCAAACGAGATCAGCTGCCTCATGCTAGCTTGTATGGAGCCCGATTTGCAGCAACATTTCGAAGACGTTGGGGCTTTCGATATGATCGAGAGTCTCAAGAGCATGTTTCAGGTGCAGGCTAGGACCGAAAGGCTCAACATCTGGCGATCCTTGATGGATTGTAAGCTGAAGGAAGGTGATCCACTGAGCCCGCATGTGATCAAGATGATCGGATATATGCAAGCTTTGGATCGGTTGGGCTTCCCGCTCTTGGATGAGCTGGCTACTGATGCGGTTCTGGGTTCTCTTCTGCCCAGCTATGGGACGTTCATCTCGAACTATCATATGCATGACATGGATAAGAACCTCACTGAATTTCATGGGATGCTAAAAGTGGCAGAGCAGGATATTAAGAAAAGCACGCATCAAGTGTTGATGGTGCAGAAATCGAATAAGTTCAAGAAGAGTTGGTCTAAGAAGAAGGCTAAGGCAAAGGGCACGAAGATGGTAACCTCCGCCGCTGCACCAAAGTCTGGACCGGACTCAAAGACCATTTGCTATCATTGCAAGGAAACTGGTCACTAGAAGAGGAACTGTAGCAAGTGGCTTGCAGAGCATGGCAGGAAGGCCGGGAATGCTGCTTTAGGCAAAGGTACACTTGTTGCATATGTTATAGACGCTTACCTTGCTGACATACCTAGTAGCTCTTGGGTATTTGATACCGGGTCGGTTGTTCATATTTGCAACTCGGTGCAGGGGCTGGTATGAACTAGGCATGTGGCACAAGGGGAGATTGACATCAGGGTCAGCAATAAAGCAAGAGTTGCTGCGTTGGAGGTCGGCACGATGCAGCTCCAACTTCCTTCTGGATTTATTTTGGAATTGAATAATTGTTATTACATTCCTGCACTTAGTCGAAACATTATTTCTGCCTCATTCTTGATGAGTCAGGGTTATGAATTCAATTTAAAGGACAATGGTTGTTTGATTTATTTGAATGGTATGTTCCACGGCTATGCACCCATTGTTGATGGGTTATTTATATTGAATCTAGAACAAGAACCGGTCTATAACGTGAATGTCAAGAGGCATAAGCCCAATGAGATAAATCCGACATACTTCTGGCATTGCCGGCTTGGACACATTAGTCTGAAATGCATGAAGAAGCTCCATGATGATGGACTCCTAACTTCGACCGACTTTGGGTCGTTCGAGACATGCGAATCATGCTTGCTCGGCAAGATGACTAAGTTTCCTTTCGAAAGAGTTGTGAGAGGGCATCCGAGCTATTGGAATTTATACACAGTGATGTGTGTGGACCAATGAGCACAACTGCCAGAGGTGGCTATCAGTACTTCGTGACTTTTACCGATGACTTGAGTAGATATGGATATATCTATTTGATGAGGCACAAGTCAGAGACTTTTGAAAAGTTCAAAGAGTTTCAAAACGAGGTGGAGAATCAGCTCGGCAAGACTATTAAACTTCTACGATCTGATCATGGAGGTGAGTACATGAGCCAGGAGTTTGATGATCATCTGAAAAGCAAAGGTATAGTACCTCAGCTCACACCTCCGGGTACGCCACAGAGAAATGGTGTATCGGAACGAAGGAATCGCACCTTGTTGGACATGGTTCGATCTATGATGAGCAAGTCGGATTTACCCTTGTCATTCTGGGGATACGCTCTAGAAACTGCAGCTTTCACACTTAACAGGGTACCATCAAAATCTGTAGACAAGACACCACATGAGATGTGGACCAGGAAGAGTCCCAGTTTGTCTTTTCTAAAGATTTGGGGTTGTGAAGCATTTGTCAAGAAACTTATGTCAGACAAGCTTACACCCAAGTCGGATAAATGCATACTCGTGGGATATCCGAGGGAAACCTTGGGATATAACTTCTACAACCGGGAAGAGAACAAAGTGTTTGTTGCTCGGAACGAGGTTTTCCTTGAGAAAGAGTTTCTCAGTCGGGAGGCCAGTGGGAGGACGGCTGACTCGAAGAAATTCGAGGACCACTCGGGGACGGCTCGGCTGGTGATGAGATCATATCGGAGTCAGTTAGGGAACCCGTAGTGGAAGCGGCACAGGAACTACTGAGGTCCGAAAGATTGTGCAAAGTGCGCGATGTATTGTTGCTAGAAAGCGACAAGCCAACCACATATGCGGAAGCGATGGTGAGCCCAGATTCCAAGGCATTGCTGGAGGCCATGAGATCTGAGTTAAAGTCCATGGATGAGAATCAAGTTTGGGACTTGGTTGATCCGCCGCCTGGCGTAACGGCCATTGGTTGCAAATGGGTCTTTAAGAAGAAAACTGATGTGGATGGAAATGTTCAGATCCACAAAGCTCAGCTTGTCGCTAAGGGTTATGGACAAGTTCAAGGAATTGACTACGACGAGACTTACTCGCCAGTAGCGATGCTCAAGTCGGTGAGGATCGTACTAGCTATAGCTGCGTATTTCGATTATGAGATATGGCAGATGGATGTCAAGATGCTTTCCTTCATGGAAATTTAATCGAGGACGTGTATATGATACAGCCCGAGGGTTTTGTCGATCCGACTAGCACTATTAAGGTATGCAAGCTCAAGAGATCCATTTATGGGTTGAGGCAAGCATCTCGGAGCTGGAACATTCGTTTTGATGAGGTCGTCACTGGTTTCGGTTTCATCAAAAGCGAAGAGGACTCTTGTTTATACAAGAAGTTAAGTGGGAGCTCGATAGTGTTTTTGATCTTGTATGTGGATGACATACTACTGATCGGAAATGATATTTCGATGCTGAACTCGGTCAAGGAGTCATTGAATAGCAAGTTTTCGATGAAGGACCTTGGTGAGGCAATGTACATATTAGGCATTAAGATCTATCGAGATAGATCAAGGAGGCTATTCGGCTTAAGCCAGAGCACGTACATAGATAAAGTGTTGAAGCGGTTCAACATGAGTGAGGCAAAGAAAGGGTTCTTGCCACTCTCACATGGTATAAGGCTAAGCGAGACTCGGAGTCCTTCGACATCTGATGAGCGAAGCAGGATGAGTAGGATTTTGTATGCCTCGGCAATCGGATCCATCATGTATGCCATGATATGTACACGACCCGATGTTGCTTTTGCAATAAGCCTAACAAGTAGATACCAGGCCAACCCAGGTGAGAGTCACTGGGCAGCGGTAAAGACTATTTTGAAGTACCTGAAAAGGACTAAAGAGATGTTCCTAGTTTATGGAGGTGAGGAAGAGCTCGTCATAAGGGGTTACACCGATGCTAGTTTCCAAACCGACAGAGATGATTGTCGATCACAGTCCAAATTCGTGTACGTCATGAACGGAGGAGCAGTGAGCTGGATGAGTTCCAAACAAGATACGGTGGCCGATTCTATTACAGAAGCCGAATACATTGTGGCTTGTGAAGCTGCAAAGGAAGGTCTTTGGATCTAGAACTTTCTGGATGATCTTGGTATTTTCCTAGCCTCGGTAAAACCGTTGGACCTTTATTGTGATAATTCTGGTGCCATCGCACAAGCCAAGGAGCCGAGGAATCACCACAAGGTCAGACACATAGATCGGAAATATCACCTGATACGAAAGATCATAAAGAGTGGTGATGTAGAGTTATGCAAAATTCACACGGATGCAAATGTTGCGGATCCGTTGACTAAGCCGCTTCCACAACCCAAGCATGAGGGGCACGTTAGAGCTATGGGCATTAGATGTCTATTTGATTGACTCTAGTGCAAGTGGGAGACAGTTGGAGATATGCCCTAGAGGCAATCATGTATGATGATATTTCCTATGTGTTTATGAATAAAGATAGTCCTTGGACATTATCAATGATGTGTATTAGCAAGTACGTGACTTGTTTGTGGGACTATGCATTCTATGATGACTGTCCTAAAAGGTCCCTAGTCGAAAGGGCTGTGTGGACGCGCAGCCAACTAGACTAGCATATGACACGGTCGATGGCTTGGTCTCACTAGCCATGAGGCATTGGATGCTAACCGGATAATACGGACTTGCAAGGATCTGGTCAGATTTGACGTAGTCGGATCCGAGTCGAGATAAGGTCCAACTTGGACAGACCCAACTATGAGACGCATCGATATGTCATTTGTGAGTCTCTAGTACAACATATGTTCTATGTCCTAAGACCTGAGCTGACGCATGTACTCGGGATGGTGACAGACTTGCTTTGGGCCGACCAAACGCTACTCCGTAACTGGGTAGTTATAAAGGTAGGTTTCGGGTTTGTCCAGAACCATGCTGCGAGACGTGGTCAAGCAAGATGGGATTTGCCCCTCCGATCAGGAGAGATATACTCTGGGCCCCTCGTGTGATCCGACCAGGATAAGCATGGCCATGCGACAAGGATTATGAGATAATCCGGTTTGTGGTCGGCATCACTGGAACGAGAAAGAGGTCGGGCTAGCACAAGGATGACAGACTCGCCTTGAGCTCGACAACATATATCGTGTGGAAAACGGAATGGAAGTATGATGTATAGGTTCGCTAACCAGCTTCATAGTCTACTTGGTGTTCGGCATGCCTTTCTAGAGGCTGCTACCAACCGTGCAGTTCGGAGGTGATCCGAATTGCGACCAAGCCGACTTGAACCTAAGGAGTCACGCGCTTAAGGGAAGGAACCTACGAGGTCGGATCCGAGGACACTGGTCGGATGTGATCCGGACTGTATTCGGATTGTGGCCGAGTAGACTTATGGGCTTTAGGGTCCGTGCGAGGCCCAAGTGTTGAGCCCGCGACGGACGCCTATATATAGTGGAGGTGCCGCACACTCACGATGATGATCGCTTCGGCACTGTCACTAGGGTTTTGCATGTGTTGCGAATAGACACCTCCACTTGCCGCCGGTTGAGTGATCGGACCTAGCAGTCCGCCGCACGATGTTCCTCCTGCATGCGCGGATACCGTTAGAGGCGGTGCACTTGCGTCGCTCCGGCGAACTTGTACGTGGGAACCGACCACCGATTGTACGAGGGATATCGGACGAGGAGGAGACGATCCACGCGGATGCGCTGCCCCAACTCTTCTTCCGCTGCACGGCACTGTGCGTCTAGTGGTAACGAACTGTGATCCATCTCCCGTAGCATGTTCTTGGTTGTTCTGCGTGTAGGAAATTTTAATTTGCAGTCGACGCACCCTACCGTAGATCCCAATACTCACGCTTCGGCCTCACTATGTCCATGTATTGGGCACATGCCTCGCCGATGGTCATGGTGCAATGCATCGGCGAGGATGGCGCGGAAGAGGGGGTTGGCGCTGGATTGTCGACTACCATGTTCTCCATTGGGACGTCGTCGTCCTCCGGCTGCCTGTCAGCCAGGCAGTCGCTAGCAATGGCTGCCATCTCCTTGTGGTCCGTCGTCCGCCCATCCCTAAGAGTGCTGGAGTGCGAGGAAGCCATGGTGGGCAGTAGTGATGTGGACAGGAGAAAGGGAACGGAGGCAGATGACTGCGGCTATGGCCGGCGCAACAGTTTATGTAGCAATGGTCAGCGGCGGAGGGAGTAGCCGCCTTGTCAACCGCGTATCATTAATGTGGGAAGCAGACGGACGGACAGACGACACTTGTGTCGTTCAAAGGCGGAGCAATCGCCTGCACCGGGAAGCGGGGCGGGCGGCACTCACCGTTTTGGGCGGAAAGCACGCGCAGGCGAGGGAGGCGCTCTGGGTAGGCCAGGGCAGTCAGACTCGTGCTTGGCGGCGGGTCAGTCCAGCACCCAGACATGCTGGCTCACCAGCGAGCTCGCCGAGCTGAGCGACGACAATCAGACGATGGACGTAGCTTCCGACCAGGAGCCGACGCCACTGTCCAAGCCGGTTCATGCCGTCTTCACCATAGAGCAGGTGCGGCCCACTTCGACGCCCTAATGGCAGAAGAGCTACCAGCGCAGGAGGACCTGTGCTGCAACCTCCGTCTCCTCAACAAGCACCGGTGAACAAGCAAACGACAATGCCGTTGCAGACATGTGGCCCTATGATCCTGGCTTCCCGAATGAGCAGCGGGCGCTGTATCAGACCATCCGTAGGGCCCGCGAGGCCCTCTCGTCGTCTTTCGAGTTGTTGCACTCGTCATGGCGCTGCCGTCTCACGTTGTCAACATGGTCAACGGCATGAAGAATGAGCAGATGACTTTACTTGGAGAGGATGATAGTGGGGACCCACCAGGGCCATAGCCGCACGTGCGCAAGTGCCTCCTTATTATATACAATTGTATTATTTTTTGCTTCCTCCTGGTTTCCTGACATCATGGTCCCACACCATTGTCAACATATTGTGACGCCCCAAGACCGGAGCTTCAGTTGCCTTCCAGGGTTTCCGGGTTTCGTCGTGTGATTTGTTTGGTTCTTTGCATTCATCATTGCATCATGTGCATTGCATCATGTCATCTTGCCATCATCTCATAAATCTTCTGCATCTCAACTAAATAAATTGTGTGGATCTTCGATCCATTTAAATCGAGGGAAGAGTGACTTCTCTTTATAACATATCCTCCTAATATTTAGGGAGTTATTATAAATATTCCATTAATTTGGAATCACCAAAACACACTTGCAAGTAATTCCCCGGGCCTTTGTTACCACACATCTTGACCTCAAACTTTGTCCATAAATTCATTCATCATATTTCGGAGCTCCACCAAAAATCTGAACATTTTGGACCTTCCCAACCCTCACTTCCTATTCAAATAATTTGAATTTAAATCAAGTGAGTTTGAATTTAAATATCTCAATCTTGGCCTTTTCTATTTTTTCTCGGAACAAGCACATTTTTGCGACTCCAAGAAAATTAACCCCATGCCCAAATTCTTCCCCTAACCTTCTCTTCTCTCTTTTCCTCTCTCTTATTTCTCTGTTTTGTTTTTATTTTTCTTTAGAGTGAGAGAGAGAGCCCAGCCCAGCTGCCCAGCCAGGCCTGTGGCCATTTCTTTCTCTACCCAGGCCGGCCTCTAAGGCCCAGCCGCCCCACTTAACCTAAACCCTAACCCGATCGAACCCCCTCCCGATCCCCATCTCCTTCCCTCCAGCGCCGTCAGCGCCCGACCCCCTCTCCCTCTCCTCGCGCTCGATCCCCATCTCCCTCCGCGCGCTAGCACCCGACCTCCACCTCGTCCTCGTTGAACCGCACCACCGGAGCCCAGCAGGTCGATGACCGCTCCTTCCTCTCCTCCGCGTCCGCCCCCGCTCAAGCATCTCCGCCGGAGCACGCCCGTTGAGCTCCATCGCGCCCCCTCGTCGGCCCTCCTCCGCGCCGTTGCCTCGCCAGGACGCCGCGCCGGGCTCCTGCGCCGTCACTGGAGGCCAACTCCGGCGCCCCCTGCCTCGCGTCGCCCTCTGCTTCCGTCTACGCCGCGAAGTCGCCGCCCCGCCGCTGAGCACGAGCGCTGATGCTCTGCTCCTCTTCGCCGCCCCTACTCCATCCAGCAAGCGCGCCTCGTGCGCCTCCTCTCGTCTCGAGCTCGTGCTCGACCGAGCTGCTCCCATGGCGATGCCGCCTGGCCCCGGCCACCAGTGCGCTACGGCAAGCCTCGCCTGAGACCGCCCTCCTCGGCTACACCCGCACCTCACCCCTGCGTCATGCCCTGCTTCACCCACCTCATCGGTAGGTTTCGGCCCTGCCTCGAGCGCCCCACGCCGGAAGCTGCTTCCCGCGCCCCTGCATTGATCTGCCAGAGCCGCATGTCGCCGGATCCCATCCTTGTTGCCTCGCCGCTGTACCCCGTCCTCGTGGCCCAGATCCGCACAGCCGTGGGTGACATGGAGCCGTCCGCCTCCTGTGCACGCTATGTTTTCTGCCAGGACTAGTAAGGCCGCCTTGCACTACCGTCGCCCGAAGACCCGTGTACCATCAGCGCCAAGTTCGACTACCGCACCGGAACGTCAAGTACCTCTGCCGAAGACTCCCACCGAAGACATGAGTACCGAACGAATCACCAAGACCTACGAGAATGACTTCGTGGACTGACAAGTACCACGACGTCCGTCGATCGGCAAGTACCCCTTCGGATACGCAAGTTCCTCGAAGGTCCACCGAGGCCTAGTATGACTACAGGACCGGAACGAAGTACCACGATGACCATTGACATGTACCACTACACCGCACCAAAACGTCAAGACCATCCCGGATATTGCGAAGTACCACTTCGGTTTCGGAACGCGACGAGTACCACAACTACCCTCGAGGACCTTGGTTCCATCAAGTTCGACTACCACGTGTGTACAACTACCGCCGCCGTGAGTTTCGACAAGACGTCGCGTGCCTCTATTTCTACTACCGTCCCGATGATCACAAATGAACGATAGCACGACTACTTCCACTACGGCATGAGTACAACTACTACCTCTACGAACGTGGCAAGACAGTCTACTTCCGCTAAGAACTTGATCCATTCCGAAAGGTCTCACCCCGAAGGTATAACCCCGAGACGACGCCCGTGAACGAATGAATGCATGTTGGATGAGATGCACCCTTTGTATGCACCGTGTCCGTATTGTCACTCGTTTCCATGCCACTAACTCGTGGGACACCCGTATCCGGGAGTGCCCCACCATCTGTTGCACGCATCCGCATACTTCTCCTTTGCATCGGTTTCTCAATCGAGTTACCGGAACCGGAATGTTGCCACGGCATCATTTCCGTTTCGTTGTCGTGGCACCCCTTTCTTTCTACCACGTTGACAAATGCTCTCACCACCCTCATGTCAACACTCTCTTAAAATTTATAAACTTGTTCATGTCATCCGCATCATGATAACAACAAAATGTTTAAATTGTTGTTGCAATAAATTACTAAGGCATATGGGGATTTACCGGATTCGTTATTTGTTATATCCGGCCCCATTTAAATTGTTTAGATGTTGTAGTTTTGTTATACCTCACCTCTTGCCATGTTTAACAACATTTAATATTGTTGAGTACCTAACCGGGAGAGAACTAAATAATTGATGTGGTGTTCCGTCAATATGCAACTCGTTGCATATTGAGCTCCACTTAATTTGTAGTGTTGTTTGTTGCACTTTGCCATGCCATGCCTCATTAAACCGGACATGCATCATACTTGATTGCGCATCGTGCCATGATTATGTGATGGTTGTTTTACTATGTTGCTTGCTTTCTTTCCGGTGTTGCTTCTTCGGGTTAGTTCCGATAACGTCGTGTTTGTGAGGATCCGTTCGACTACGCCCGTTTGTCTTCTTCATGGACTCGTTCTTCTTCCTTGCGGGATCTCAGGCAAGATGACCATACCCTCGAAATCACTTCTATCTTTGCTTGCTTAGTTGCTCACTCTTTTGCTATGCCTATGCTGCGATACCTACCACTTGCTTATCATGCCTCCCCTATTGTTGAACCAAGCCTCTAACCCACCTTGTCCTAGTAAACTGTTGTTTGGCTATGTTACCGCTTTGTTCAGCCCCTCTTATAGCGTTGTTAGTTGCAGGTGAAGATTGAAGTTTGTTCCTTGTTGGAACATGGAGATATTGTTCCTTGTTGGAACATGTTTACTTGTTGGGATATCACAATATCTCTTATTTAATTAATGCATCTATATACTTGGTAAAGGGTGGAAGGCTCGACC
Organism: Triticum dicoccoides; assembly: GCF_002162155.2. Classification (NCBI taxonomy): domain Eukaryota; kingdom Viridiplantae; phylum Streptophyta; class Magnoliopsida; order Poales; family Poaceae; genus Triticum; species Triticum dicoccoides. The sequence goes on along the minus strand of NC_041388.1, from coordinate 304,415,151 downwards.
TTTTGCCTAGTGTTTTGTTCCACACTTGCCGCCCTAGTTTTCGTCATATCGGTGTTATGTTCCCGGATTTTGCGTTCCTTACGCGGTTGGGTGATAATGGGAACCCCTTGACAGTTCGCCTTGAATAAAACTCTTCCAGCAATGCCCAACTTTGGTTTTACCATTCGCCACCTAGCCTTTTTTCCCTTGGGTTCCACGGACTCAAGGGTCATCTTTATTTAAACGCCCCCGGGCCAGTGCTCCTCTGAGTGTTGGTCCAAACCAGAGTCCTGTGCAGTGCCCCCTCGGGGAAACTCGAGGTTTGGTTTTAGTTGTATGGAGCGCTCATCTGAGTGTGCCCTGAGAACGAGATATGTGCAGCTCCTATCGGGATTTGTCGGCACATTCGGGCGGTGGTGTTTCTGGATTTGTTTTAACTTGTCGAAGTTGTCTTGTAGAACCGGGATACCGAGTCTGATCGGAATGTCTCAGGAGAAGGTATATCCTTCGTTGACCGTGAGAGCTTGTCATGGGCTAAGTTGGGACTCCCCTGCAGGGATTTGAACTTTCGAAAGCCGTGCCCACGGTTATGGGCAGATGGGAATTTTTTAACGTCCGGTTGTAGAAAACCTGAAGTTGACCTTAATTAAAATGCATCAACCGCGTGTGTAACCGTGATGGTCTCTTTACGGCGGAGTCCGGGAAGTGAACACGGTGTTGGAGTTATGTTTGACGTAGGTTGTTCTAGGATCACTTCTTGATCATAGTTTCTCGATCGTGCTTTCCCTCCTCTTCTCGCTCTCATTTGCGTATGTTAGCCACCATATATGCTGGTCGCTTGCTGCAGCTCCACCTCATACCTTTACCTTACCCATGAGCTTAAATAGTCTTGATCGCGAGGGTGCGACATTGCTGAGTCCCCGTGACTCATAGATACTTCCAAAACCAGCTTGCAGGTGCCGATGAGTCCGTGCAGATGACGCAACCAAGCTCAAGGAGGAGCTCGTTGAAGATCTTGTCCTTTCTGTTGTTCCGTTCTAGTTGATCAGTAGTGGAGCCCAGTTGGGGTCGATCGGGGACCTTGTCGCTTTTGGGGTTCTTCTTTTATTTTGGTTCCGTAGTCGGACCTTGATTGTATTTGGATGTTGTAATGCTTTATTCATGTAATTGTGTGAAGTGGCGATTGTAAGCCAACTATGTATCTCTTTCCCTTATGTATTACATGGGTTGTGCGAAGATTACCTCACTTGCGACATTGCTTTCAATGCGGTTATGCCTCTAAGTCGTGCTTCGACACGTGGGAGATATAGCCGCATCGAGGGCTTATACCTATGTAGTCAATAAACGAGAGAATTGCACAAGGAGCGGTCGACAGCTGGGACCAAGCAGCTCGAGCAGTATTTGTCTTTTTGAGGTGTGAGCACTTCAGAGTTTTTCTTGAGCGATGTATTCGTTGTTGTTCAGAGGAGAGAAGGGTATTAACTTGTTCATGTCATCGGCATCATGATAACAACAATTAAAATGTTTAAATTGTTGTTGCAATAAATTACTAAGGCATATGGGGATTTACCGGATTCGTTATTTGTTATATCCAGCCCCATTTAAATTGTTTAGATGGTGTAGTTTTGTTATACCTCACCTCTTGCCATGTTTAACAACATTTAATATTGTTGAGTACCTAACCGGGAGAGAACTAAATAATTGATGTGGTGTTCCGTCAATATGCAACTCGTTGCATATTGAGCTCCACTTAATTTGTAGTGTTGTTTGTTGCACTTTGCCATGCCATGCCTCATTAAACCGGACATGCGTCATACTTGATTGCGCATCGTGCCATGATTATGTGATGGTTGTTTTACTATGTTGTTTGCTTTCTTTCCGGTGTTGCTTCTTCGGGTTAGTTCCGATAACGTCCTGTTTGTGAGGATCCGTTCGACTACGCCCGTTTGTCTTCTTCATGGACTCGTTCTTCTTCCTTGCGGGATCTCAGGCAAGATGACCATACCCTCGAAATCACTTCTATCTTTGCTTGCTTAGTTGCTCACTCTTTTGCTATGCCTATGCTGCGATACCTACCACTTGCTTATCATGCCTCCCCTATTGTTGAACCAAGCCTCTAACCCACCTTGTCCTAGCAAACCGTTGTTTGGCTATGTTACCGCTTTGCTCAGCCCCTCTTATAGCTGTCACACCCTGATTTTCATGCCACAACACTTAAGCTACTAAATCATGATAAAATGTGGTTTGACAAAAACTTTTGAGTGTTTTGTCTTAGCTTTGATTGAATGTTTGACTGTTGTTTGCAAGTGCTCTAAAAATCAAATAAATCCTCCAACTCTTATACTCGTTCTCCTTGATCCAAAACCTTTTCCCAATGATCATACCATGTGTATAGGACAATATAGTATTTTCTTACAAAAATAATTTGGCAAATAGTATTTTCAAAAATTAGTTTTCCAAAAAACCCTGAATTGAGGTTTGCACTGCAAGTACTTAATTAAGGGCAGTAAAAATATTTCCAAAAATATATTTGACTCCTATTAGATATAGGACACCCAGAAACCACAAAAATATAATTTTGAAAGTTATTTTCCTATTTTATTTAAAGGCTTTTTCTTTAGGCCAGAAATGGTCTTTAATAGGTTAAAATTATTTTAAAGCTTCAAAAATATTTTAGAAAAATCAGGGAAGCTCGGTGGACATATATTGTCCATATATATGAGTTTAAACACATGGTCATGATCAAAATATTGGACAAAACCCTCCAGAACCATTTCAGCTCATTTCAAATATTTGAAATATTTCTATAAGAAATATTTTCAAATAAATCCAGGAAAATTCTAGTAAGTCACATATTCATAATGTGATGATCTTGCAAAGTTTAATATCAATCAAAATAACTATGGTTCACAAAAGTGCCCCAAAACCCTCTCTGTCCACATCCAAGTTTGAACAACTCTACATTGCCAAGTGTGTCCTTTTGATCTCAACTTTTGTGGACATGTTCAGAGCATCAAATGATGACACTACACTAAGTGGTGCATCAAGGAGAATAGATTTGCATGACTAAATCTTGAAAAGTCCATTTCTGCTAATTTCTAGGGTTTACAAAAGTTGCATTGGCAACTTTGCCCAAATGAGCTCAAAATTGGTGGAAGGCCCTAATTATATGTGACATTTCACCCTGTGGAGTCTCATGGCAAATGGAAATCATCTACTTTCCCAAAACACCATCAAACACCTTCTGGCAGAAATTTAAAATGCATGTTTTGGCAATTTCCACTAATCTCCATGAGCTCAACTTTTTCCCACAGCCTCATCTGCTCCTCCTCTACCTCCTTCATGCTTGGCTGCCCAAGGATCAATGATTAAGGGGGGCAGAGACCCAATTTTCCTCTCTGGACAGCCACTTTCCCCTCCCTTTCTCATCTCTCTCCCACTCCTGGCAAGTTCCAGAGCATCCAATGCCACTTTCCCATTGTTTACTCTCCCCTACAGCTTCCAGACACAAGTGGACGCGCGAGTGCATGCGGAAAAGCCGCGGATGCCGGCCAAAGACGCGCTCTGGAGCGCGAGGCAGAGCAGGCGACCGTTGAAGCTGCGTCCCCCGACCACCTCAAGTCTCCCCCTTGCGCGCCAGTTGAGGTGCCTCGACGTCCGCAACACGCCACCGTGCAGGCCCCCTCGTATCTCCCTCTCTCTCACCTCCTGCGGTGCGTGCCCAGAGCCGTCTGGCTCACCAATGCATGGCCTCGCACGCGCAAGCACCAGAGCCTTGCCCCGCTCCTCCTCTCTCTTCCTGGCGCCCCACTCAACTCCCACAGACGTCGTAGACAGCCCCTTGCCCTCTCTCCTGGCCTCCCGAGCCGTTGCTGCGGCCACCCGTGCGCCGCGTCCACGGTGAGCCACGGGACGGCTACTTAAGGCCGCCCCCGAGCCCCCTCTCTACTCCTTTGGCCCTCTCTCCCTCCCGTGCATCCCCTGGACCAATCCGCACCTCCTCCCGTGCCCTCCAACCTCGTCCATGGCCAGAGCCGAGCCGCCGAACACCGCCTAAATTCTCGTCGTCCGGGCCCCCTCCTCCCCACCTATGGGTTAGCTTGCATCTCTACTGCCCCGCGGAGCTCCCCTGCACTCCGGTTACTCCTCCCGACGGCCGGAGCACCGTACCCGCCATCGCCGTCGGCCACGTCCGCCACGGACGGCGCTCTCCTTGACAAAGTCCTCCCCGGCACGCGTGCGACTAGTGGCTGGAAGCGCCTCTCTGCGCTGGTCACGCCGGTGGGCAGAACATCGCCGGGGGCGCTCTGTAACCCCGGCAATCGCCGGCGGGAGCCGCTCCTCCTCGCGTCCAGAGCACGCAGGGGAGGTGGAAGACGACCTGCCGCTGGGGCCCACACGACAGCGACCCAGCAGGCGGGCCCGTCCGTTTAACTGGATACGGCTCCAGCGGATCCGCTTCCCCCACGCGGAAGCGTACCCCGCGAGGGCGCCTTCGGCGTCGCCCTGTCGTCCGCGTGGCCGAGCCGCTGGGCCGGCCCAGTGCGCTGCGGCGCTATGCTGCGCTCGGTGCGCGGTATAGGTATAACCCCCCACTTCCTTTGTCTTTTCCTTTTTCCAGAAATTTGTAAAATCTCCCAAATATTCATATTAACTCCAAATTGAATGATTCAAATTTCTAGTGACTCCATAAATCATGATCTACCTGTTGGTGCAGCATGCACATTTTTCTAGAACAATTTTCCTCACACAAATTAAATAAAATCCCATTTTCCATTTCTGTGATAAACTTTAGAAAATCACAGAGGGCACAAATTTGATCCAAATGCCATGATTCAAATTTCTAGATGCTCCTGAGTTTATAACTTAGGTCATGAACATTTTTCTTAATACTTTCTGTACCCCACAAAATAATGAGCCATTTCTTCATGTTTGTCAAATTTGCAAATCCATAGAATATTCATTTGAACTCCAAATCCAGTGAAACCAACTCCTAGATGCTTCTAAAATCATGGTTTGTTAAATGGGTGCCTTTGCTCATTTTTCAAAAATATATTTCTATACACTTCTTGCAAACCCATAAACCCCTTGATTCCATCATATCAAAATGTTTAGAAATATCCACCGACCCATTTCCAATGAAACCACTCTGGTTATTTTTCATATAACTAGAGATGTCCTAGAAAAGTCAAATTAATATTTTTAGAGCACTTTTATTTCCTGCCTTGTTATGTTGCTTATTATGGTTGCTTTCGACGATAGTTGACGAAGTAGACGAAATGCTCGGAGTTGGACCAGAGATATTTGAAGATCTCAAGACTCTGATGAACCAGGCAAGCAGCCCTTTGACCATGTCTATGAAACCCTTTTTATGCATGACATATAACATCATATTGTTGTTGCAACGGAATCATGATGAGGTGGAACCCCTTTGATGGTTTGCCTCCGTTACTTCCTCGTTGATACTTGTATTGTGCATGACCCTACCTCCTTATGAGGGTTATGCCGGTGGGAGTAGATAGGATGCTAAAGTAGTTGCTACGCAAAAAGGGGACGGGTATATGCATGGTGATGGAGACAAAGTATTTTCAAAAGACTTTTCGAAAACCCCATTGGGTGCCACTTATGCCCGGGGGAGATGATGAGTTGGGTAGCCACTTGATGACGAAGTGGTGTACCGAGGCAAGTGTGTGTGTTGTTTTCAAAATGGATTGGTTTAAGTTGCGACCATTATTCCAACCTTACATGCGCAACCACTCTACCCTTGTATGGGAAAGGGCATTATTGATTACCTAGGCTGATACTAGCTTGGGGCCCGCATTACTAGTGACGGGGGAGAGTTGGTGCTCTCTCTCGGGACGGGGTCATGCCAGGTAGGGCGGCCATGACTATCTTCACAGGGCACCGGACACACCGTTGGTACCCCGTGCTTGTGGTATGTGATGAAAATGGGAGCGAGGCTCCACAATTTTAAGATGTGAAATGTTGGGCACGGGGGTTACTGCCAATCGAGTGGACTCTATGTTAGTGTCGTCTAGAGAAAGATAGTGATCGGGTGCTTACCCCAGGTACTTGAGGTACCGCGGGTCGTGGATGACACGGAAGTTCCCCGGATCTTGTGGGTAAAGTGTGCAACCTCTGCAGAGTGTAAAACTATTCGAATAGCCGTGTCCACGGTCAAGGACAGTTGGGTAACCGCTCTTGGGCTACGTCCACATGTTTACAAACCAGTGTATGTGTTTGGATACGTGGGAAGAACTACTTGGGTTAAGTCAAAGGACTTGACATGATTAAATTGAGTTGGTGCCCACTCTATTTATGTTGATATCTGTAACCGTCCTTATGGTTACTTGAATTCTCCTCATGCATGTCTTACAAGTTGTTGAACATGGCATTGCACTCAAAACTAGCTTTCTGCAAAAATTTACCTATATCATGCATTGATGTATCTTGAGCCAAAACATGGGTTGCTTGCGAGTACATTCAAAGTACTCATTGGCTTGCCACTGGTTATTTTATTGGCCAGGCAGGAAAAACAGGATATGATGAAGAATACTTCGGTGACGAACATGCGAGCTAGGACGCTTCCCAGTTAGAATGCCTGTAGGGTTAAGGCAGATGGCATGGGTCCAAGTTATCGACGAAGATTTCCGCTGCGAAGTTATACTCGAGGCTCGACCATAACGGTCATAATTTATGTAAGGCGGTATGTATGGATGTAAGACTCTTGTTATTCAGCTTCTGCGTGTTCAATGAGCATTGATCTCTGGGATCACTGTACACGTGCATTCGATGATCACGACTTATGAGTAAGGGTCCCCACAATAGCGTTGTTAGTTGCAGGTGAAGATTGAAGTTTGTTCCTTGTTGGAACATGGAGATATTGTTCCTTGTTGGAACATGTTTACTTGTTGGGATATCACAATATCTCTTATTTAATTAATGCATCTATATACTTGGTAAAGGGTGGAAGGCTCGGCCTTTTGCCTAGTGTTTTGTTCCACTCTTGCCGCCCTAGTTTCCGTCATATCGGTGTTATGTTCCCGGATTTTGCGTTCCTTACGCGGTTGGGTGATAATGGGAACCCCTTGACAGTTCGCCTTGAATAAAACTCTTCCAGTAATGCCCAACTTTGGTTTTACCATTCGCCACCTAGCCTTTTTTCCCTTGGGTTCCGTGGACTCCAGGGTCATCTTTATTTAAACCCCCCCGGGCCAGTGCTCCTCTGAGTGTTGGTCCAAACTAGAGTCCTGTGCAGCGCCCCTCAGGGAAACTCGAGGTTTGGTTTTAGTTGTATGGAGCGCTCATCTGAGTGTGCCCTGAGAACGAGATATGTGCAGCTCCTATCGGGATTTGTCGGCACATTCGGGCGGTGTTGCTGGATTTGTTTTAACTTGTCGAAGTTGTCTTGTAGAACCAGGATACCGAGTCTGATCAGAATGTCTCGGGAGAAGGTATATCCTTCGTTGACCGTGAGAGCTTGTCATGGGCTAAGTTGAGACTCCCCTGCAGGGATTTGAACTTTCGAAAGCCGTGCCCGCGGTTATGGGCAGATGAGAATTTGTTAACGTCCGGTTGTAGAAAACCTGAAGTTGACCTTAATTAAAATGCATCAACCACGTGTGTAACCGTGATGGTCTCTTTCCGGCGGAGTCCGGGAAGTGAACACGGTGTTGGAGTTATGTTTGACGTAGGTTGTTCTAGGATCACTTCTTGATCATAGTTTCTCGATCGTGCTTTGCCTCCTCTTCTCGCTCTCATTTGTGTATGTTAGCCACCATATATGTTGGTCGCTTGCTGCAGCTCCACCTCATACCTTTACCTTACCCATAAGCTTAAATAGTCTTGATCGCGAGGGTGCGAGATTGCTAAGTCCCCGTGACTCACAGATACTTCAAAAACCAGCTTGCAGGTGCCGATGAGTCCATGAAGATGATGCAACCAAGCTCAAGGAGGAGCTCGTTGAAGATCTTGTCCTTTGTGTTGTTCCGTTCTAGTTGATCAGTAGTGGAGCCCAGTTGGGGTCGATCGGGGGACCTTGTCGCTTTTGGGGTTCTTCTTTTATTTTGGTTTCGTAGTCGGACCTTGATTGTATTTGGATGTTGTAATGCTTTATTCATGTAATTGTGTGAAGTGGCGATTGTAAGCCAACTATGTATCTCTTCCCCTTATGTATTACATGGGTTGTGCGAAGATTACCTCACTTGCGACATTGCTTTCAATGCGGTTATGCCTCTAAGTTGTGCTTCGACATGTGGGAGATATAGCCGCATCGAGGGCGTTATAAGTTGGTAATCAGAGCCATCCCCGACCTTAGGAGCCCCCACTTCTTGATCGAATTAGCGGATGTTGTTGAGTCTAGAAAAATGTTTTGAGTCATTTAGGAATTATATATCGGAGAGTTTAGGAATTCTTTTTACTCCCCAGTCCCTTCATCGCTCTGGTAAGGCATCCTGACGTAGAGTTTTGACTCTTCTCTTCTCAAATTTCATTAAAAAAGTTTAGGATCACGCGGGTATCTTGGAATCGTTCCGATCGATTTGTGACGAGAACATTATTCTTGGTGCCTCCTGTCATTTAGCGGTTGTGGCAGTGTCCCGGGGAGTTGAGCTCCGAGGTGTTGTCGTCACAATTTTATCGTTGCAGTTCTGGAATACCTGAGTTTAGTTTCGCCGACATCAAAAATCTCTTTTATGCAGTTGTTGGTGAGATAACCTCGACGCCACCCAGTACTGGGGCGGGAGTTCGGGAGTATTGCCATAACTTGTATAACAGATGCTTTTCGAAGGTTGAGATAGACGATTTCCGAAGGTTTCTTGGTTATGTGTTGAAGGATGGATACAACTGGATGTAGGATTTGCTAGTTTTGGGTGAGATATTATGCTTCCCCTGTATCCCCAACACCTGATTGCATAACCAGAAAGTTTCAGGAGTTTATAAGTGGGAATTCAAGTAGCTCTTAGGATATCTTTCCGATAGATGTATGATTTGAAATTGGGGTTCGACGTCTAGTGGTCCGCCTATCCACGGTTGGTTTTTACAGTGGTCTCGTTGTGTCTTAAAGAGTCCTTGGCTATGCTGACTCGGGGACTCTTCGTATGTCATGTGCGCTGCCTTGTACATGATGGTGATGTACGATCGAGCCCATGTAGGCCCCACCACGAAAACTTCGGATGAAATCTCTATCATATGTTTGTTCCGGCTTATTCTGCAAGCCAATCCTTTGTTTTTGTTTTGAGTCATGGTATTTGAGTTGCTTCGAAATGAAATGTTGATTCCATACTTTTCCTAAGTGGTGTTCTCATATTTCTATGTGAATACTAATCCTTCTGGATCATCGAGATTGTCATGTTAATTCCTTTTCAACCGGTGTGCTTATCTTCTAGTGGATCCAATCTTTTTCAACATCCGCAAGATCAACTCAAGTCTTCTCAATGGTGTTGTTTCATCCATCCCAAATTGCCTTTGTTTTCCCGCCCTCCCACCCTTGTTTCTTTAAGGACTCAGATTTCTTAATCTTGTATCCTTTTATTGATGGGAAGCCTCAACATTCTATCCGTCAATGTAATTATCCGGTGATTCTCATGACGATTCTAAGGAAGTCTCAAGTTCTTCATTCTTCGTTCTTCGTTCTTTTTCTTCTCCGGTGGTTTCAATTCAAGCTTTTGGTGTTGATCATATCCTTTCCTAGTTCCAAACACCTTCTCAGGCTGGTGCACCTCTTAATCATCCACTTCTCGCTATTCAATTGTTCCAGAGTGTTCAAGATATCTCAAAAGGCTCGTCTCGTTTTTCAAGATCCGTTCAACCTATCTCGAGGCTGTTATCTCATTCAAGCCTTTTAATTCAACCGGTGCAATCTCGCTTTTCAAGTAATCATTTCAATGGGGTTTCTTTTGAGTGGGCCCTAACCCACAGGTCTTTTCCCAGGATCTTACCTGACTCTTCTAATTTTTCCCGAAGTTACTCCCAAATTCTTTTCGAAGTTTGACGTAAGAATGAACTATCATCGGTCATATGTATTCTCCAAGATCTTTCAAATTCTTTTCATCGTTGGCTCAACCTTTCCATTCTTCATTCCGGAGTGCCTCAATAATTATTGGTGGTGTTTCTCGTCATCATTCTCGGATTTTGAAGACCGAAGAAGAGTTTCTCTTAAATCTTGCTCCATTCTCTTCAAGATTCGTGATTCTAGCTTGTTGCCATCCTCTCATAATTATTTGCGATTGTGGGAATTATTTTCTCCTATCCGGAGCAATTCAAGAGTGTTTTCAGTTTGATTCTCTGAAGGCCATCATTTCGGGATTATTCATTCTCAGCTTTCAGCTATCATTCTCCAATCTTACCGGTGCATCGTTCAAGTGAACTCTAATCAGTTCGTGATCCCTTCGTTCTCATGTATCTAGATTGTCTCAAGTATCTTCGTTCATTTCACAATTCTTACCCAGTGATTCATCCCTTTACTTCGTTCATTTTCAATTCTTACAGTTGTTCGTGCAAGATTCCTCTTCTTTCGTTATCTTATCAATTTATTCGTTGTTCCAATCCTACCGGTGGTTCATTGAAGACCTTTCTAAGTTGACACGATATCTATCTTAATCCTTTCTTCGAAAATAAGTAGTATGCCAAATCCGTTGTTTGTCATCAATTTAATTGGTGAAGGATAAGCATAATGTAATTCTTATTCTTGTTTCATCGAGTGAATGCAATTCGCTATTCCGGAGGCTCATCAAATTCTCGGTTTCATTTGCTTCATCTTTTCTTTCCCGGAGTTCCAGGCTCTCTCAATTATATCATCGCGAAGATCCATCTAATCATTACAAGGATTCACCTTGTGTTTTCAACTTCTCTTTTCCTTCCGTTTGATCATTCTTTTGTTACCGGAGATCTTCATGGGTGTTCTACATGGCGGTTCATCAAGGATTTATTTCCTTCTCAAAGCGTTCATAAAGATTCTTTTCAGAGGAGCTCAAGCATTCTTCATCTTGTAATCTGGAGTGCAATTCTTTCTTCTGTATCATTGGAGGTGGTATTATGTCAATCTTGATAACTTGAGTTCATGTTTCATGATTCACTTGTGGTTAATAATGAAATATTTTAAATCCACCAATCTATTCGTTGGAGTTATCTAGCGTCATGTTTCACCTAAAGCCTTCCCTAAGGATTGTTGCTATTTGTGGTGCTCATAAATGACCCAAGTTCTTCATTTATCCTCCCGGTGAAATAAGTTTCTCGTCTCCTTGTTCATATAAATCCAATCAATTCTTTTCCCACGGGTGGCAGGTTGTCACCTCATAATTTCAGATGTATTCCATAAGACCATATCAAGCTTATTATTTCCGTTGTTGGTTTTCCAACAACTCCATTCTAGCATTTTTTGTAAGCGTGCTCTCTCAAGACCTTGTTTCCCTTCGTTCACTCCATTCCATTCTTACTTTTGTTCCGGAGGCATTGTGATGTTCATCTTTTCAACCCATCATCTCGTTTTGTCAAAGATCATGTTCTTTTCATGCCTATCCATTTAACCGGAGTGTTGTGCCCTTTTGCTCAAGTTCTTTTTGCTTTATCACACCTTGTACATCTTGTTTTAACCGGAGTGCTTGCATGTACTTCTTGTCCTTTGCAACCTTTCTCTTGTGCCTTTCAACCTACAGGGCTCTCGTGATGTTCCTTGTTCCTCTTTTCTTAACGGAGTGCTTTCAACTTAGTTCATCCCCATTGTATTCTTTTCTCGAAATGGCTTAACCTTTTCAAGGTTCTGTGGTTTCACTCGTTTGTCAAAGAAGCAACTTAGTTTTACCTCTTCTCTTTTCTCTTCCGTTTTCCCTCCGGTGCCATTCTAGATCTCGGGATGAGATCCTCTCGTAGTGGTGGAGTGTTGTGATACCCCAAGACCGGAGCTTCAGTTGCCTTCCAGGGTTTCCGGGTTTCGTCGTGTGATTTGTTTGGTTCTTTGCATTCATCATTGCATCATGTGCATTGCATCATGTCATCATGCCATCATCTCATAAATCTTCTGCATCTCAACTAAATAAATTGTGTGGATCTTCGATCCATTTAAATCGAGGGAAGAGTGACTTCTCTTTATAACATATCCTCCTAATATTTAGGGAGTTATTATAAATATTCCATTAATTTGGAATCACCAAAACACACTTGCAAGTAATTCCCCAGGCCTTTGTTACCACACATCTTGACCTCAAACTTTGTCCATAAATTCATTCATCATATTTCGGAGCTCCACCCAAAATCTGAACATTTTGGACCTTCCCAACCCTCGCTTCCTATTCAAATCATTCGAATTTAAATCAAGTGAGTTTGAACTTAAATATCTCAATCTTGGCCTTTTCTATTTTTTCTCGGAACAAGCACATTTTTGCGACTCCAAGAAAATTAACCCCATGCCAAATTCTTCCTCTAACCTTCTCTTCTCTCTTTTCCTCTCTCTTATTTCTCTGTTTTGTTTTTATTTTTCTTTAGAGTGAGAGAGAGAGCCCAGCCCAGCTGCCCAGCCAGGCCTCTGGCCATTTCTTTCTCTACCCGGGTCGGCCTCTAAGGCCCAGCCGCCCCACTTAACCTAAACCCTAACCCGATCGAACCCCCTCCCGATCCCCATCTCCTTCCCTCCAGCGCCGTCAGCGCCCGACCCCCTCTCCCTCTCCTCGCGCTCGATCCCCATCTCCCTCCGCGCGCCAGCACCCGACCTCCACCTCATCCTCGTTGAACCGCGCCACCGGAGCCCAGCAGGTCGATGACCGCTCCTTCCTCTCCTCTGCGTCCGCCCCCGCTCAAGCATCTCCGTCGGAGCACACCCGTTGAGCTCCATTGCGCCCCCTCATCAGCCCTCCTCCGCGCTGTTGCCTCGCCAGGACGCCGCGCCGGGCCTCCCGTGCTGTCACTGGAGGCCAACTCCGGCGCCCCCTGCCTCGCGTCGCCCTCTACTTCCGTCTACGCCGCGAAGTCGCCGCCCCGCCGCTGAGCACGAGCGCTGATGCTCTGCTCCTCTTCGCCGCCCCTGCTCCATCCAGCAAGCGCGCCTCGTGCGCCTCCTCCCGAATCGAGCTCGTGCTCGACCGAGCTGCTCCCATGGCGATGCCTCCTGGCCCCGGCCACCAGTGCGCTACGGCAAGCCTCGCCTGAGACCGCCCTCCTCGGCTACGCCCGCACCTCACCCCTGCGCCTCCCTGCGTCATGCCCTGCTTCACCCACCTCACCGGTAGGTTTTGGCCCTGCCTCGAGCGCCCCACGCCGGAAGCTGCTTCCCGCGCCCCTGCATCGATCTGCCAGAGCCGCATGTCGCCGGATCCCATCCTTGTCGCCTCGCCGCTGTACCCCGTCCTCGTGGCCCAGATCCGCACAGCCGTGGGTGACATGGAGTCGTCCGCCTCCTATGCACGCTATGTTTTCTGCCAAGACTAGTAAGGCCGCCTTGCACTACCGTCGCCCGAAGACCCGTGTACCACGAGCGCCAAGTTCGACTACCGCACCGGAACGTCAAGTACCTCTGCCAAAGACACCCACCGAAGACACGAGTAACGAACGAATCACCAAGACCTACGAGAACGACTTCGTGGACCGACAAGTACCACGACGTCCGTCGATCGCCAAGTACCCCTTCGGATACACAAGTTCCTCGAAGGTCCACCGAGGCCTAGTACGACTACTGGACCGGAATGAAGTACCATGATGACCGTTGACATGTACCACTACACCGCACCAAAACGTCAAGACCGTCCTGGATATTGCCAAGTACCACTTCGGTTTCGGAACGCGACGAGTACCACGACTACCCTCGAGGACCTTGGTTCCATCAAGTTCGACTACCACGTGTGTACAACTACCGCCGCCGTGAGTTTCACAAGACGTCGCGTGCCTCTATTTCTACTACCATCCCGGTGATCACAGATGAACGATAGCACGACTACTTCCACTACAGCATGAGTACAACTACTACCTCTACGAACATGGAGAGACCGTCTACTTCCGCTAAGAACTTGATCCGTTCCGAAAGGTCTCACCCCGAAGGTATAACCCCGAGACGACGCCCGTGAACGAATGAATGCATGTTGGATGAGATGCGCCCTTTGTCTGCACCGTGTCCGTATTGTCACTCGTTTCCATGCCACTAACTCGTGGGACACCCGGTATCCGGGAGTGCCCCACCATTTCTCCTTTGCATTGGTTTCTCAATCGAGTTACCGGAACCGGAATGTTGCCGCGGCATCATTTCCGTTTCGTTGCCGTGGCACCCCTTTCTTTCTACCATGTTGACAAATGCTCTCACCACCCTCATGTCAACACTCTCTTAAAATTTCATAAACTTGTTCATGTCATCCGCATCATGATAACAACAATTAAAATGTTTAAATTGTTGTTGCAATAAATTACTAAGGCATATGGGGATTTACCGGATTCGTTATTTGTTATATCCGGCCCCATTTAAATTGTTTAGATGGTGTAGTTTTGTTATACCTCACCTCTTGCCATGTTTAACAACATTTAATATTGTTGAGTACCTAACCGGGAGAGAACTAAATAATTGATGTGGTGTTCCGTCAATATGCAACTCGTTGCATATTGAGCTCCACTTAATTTGTAGTGTTGTTTGTTGCACTTTGCCATGCCATGCCTCATTAAACCGGACATGCATCATACTTGATTGCGCATCGTGCCATGATTATGTGATGGTTGTTTTACTATGTTGTTTGCTTTCTTTCCGATGTTACTTCTTCGGGTTAGTTCCGATAATGTCGTGTTTGTGAGGATCCGTTCGACTACGCCCGTTTGTCTTCTTCATGGACTCGTTCTTCTTCCTTGCGGGATCTCAGGCAAGATGAACATACCCTCGAAATCACTTCTATCTTTGCTTGCTTAGTTGCTCACTCTTTTGCTATGCCTATGCTGCGATACCTACCACTTGCTTATCATGCCTCCCCTATTGTTGAACCAAGCCTCTAACCCACCTCGTCCTAGCAAACCGTTGTTTGGCTATGTTACCGCTTTGCTTAGCCCCTCTTATAGCATTGTTAGTTGCAGGTGAAGATTGAAGTTTGTTCCCTGTTGGAACATGGAGATATTGTTCCTTGTTGGAACATGTTTACTTGTTGGGATATCACAATATCTCTTATTTAATTAATGAATCTATATACTTGGTAAAGGGTGGAAGGCTCGGCCTTTTGCCTAGTGTTTTGTTCCACTCTTGCCGCCCTAGTTTCCGTCATATCGGTGTTATGTTCCCGGATTTTGCGTTCCTTACGCGGTTGGGTGATAATGGGAACCCCTTGACAGTTCGCCTTGAATAAAACTCTTCCAGTAATGCCCAACTTTGGT
>NC_041388.1:304337691-304399509 GCF_002162155.2 Triticum dicoccoides | reverse complement strand
AGTGCTCCTCTGAGTGTTGGTCCAAACTAGAGTCCTGTGCAGCGCCCCCGCGGGGAAACTCGAGGTTTGTTTTTAGTTGTATGGAGCGCTCATCTGAGTGTGCCCTGAGAACAAGATATGTGCAGCTCATATCGGGATTTGTCGGCACATTCGGGTGGTGTTGTTGGATTTGTTTTAACTTGTCGAAGTTGTCTTGTAGAACCGGGATACCGAGTCTGATCGGAATGTCTCGGGAGAAGGTATATCCTTCGTTGACCGTGAGAGCTTGTCATGGGCTAAGTTGGGACTCCCCTGCAGGGATTTGAACTTTCGAAAGTCGTGTCCGCGGTTATGGGCAGATGGGAATTTGTTAACGTCCGGTTGTAGAAAATCTGAAGTTGACCTTAATTAAAATGCATCAACCGCGTGTGTAACCGTGATGGTCTCTTTTCGGCGGAGTCCGGGAAGTGAACACGGTGTTGGAGTTATGTTTGACGTAGGTTGTTCTAGGATCACTTCTTGATCATAGTTTCTCGATCGTTCTTTGCCTCCTCTTATCGCTCTCATTTGCGTATGTTAGCCACCATATATGTTGGTCGCTTGCTGCAGCTCCACCTCATACCTTTACCTTACCCATAAGCTTAAATAGTCTTGATCGCGAGGGTGCGAGATTGCTGAGTCCCCGTGACTCACGGATACTTCCAAAACCAGCTTGCAGGTGCCGATGAGTCCGTGCAGATGATGCAACCAAGCTCAAGGAGGAGCTCGTTGAAGATCTTGTCCTTTGTGTTGTTCTGTTCTAGTTGATCAGTAGTGGTGCCCAGTTGAGGTCGATCGGGGGACCTTGTCGCTTTTGGGGTTCTTCTTTTATTTTGGTTCCGTAGTCAGACCTTGATTGTATTTGGATGTTGTAATGCTTTATTCATGTAATTGTGTGAAGTGGCGATTGTAAGCCAACTATGTATCTCTTTCCCTTATGTATTACATGGGTTGTGCGAAGATTACCTCACTTGCGACATTGCTTTCAATGCGGTTATGCCTCTAAGTCGTGCTTCAACACGTGGGAGATATAGCCGCATCGAGGGCGTTATACCTATGTAGTCAATAAACGAGAGAATTGCACAAGGAGTGGTCGACAGCTGGGACCAAGCAGCTCGAGCAGTATTTTTCTTTTTAAGGTGTGAGCACTTCAGAGTTTTTCTTGAGCGATGTTTTCGTTGTTGTTTAGAGGAGAGCAGGGTATTAACTGGGCGGGTCGTGGCCCGTCTAGCACAGGCCAGATATCCAGCCCAGATATTAATTTTTTTCAAGCTGAAAATGGCTAGCCCAGCTATACTTTTTTAAGGAATACGCAGGCAAGGTCAACTTGTTATTCTCCGCCCCGGTGGGCTGCAAATCTTTCCTAGGAGGGATGCATTAGGCTTAACAAGAAAATGGGCTTTAAGAAATAATAAATGGGATGTAATTATAAAAACTGGGCAGTAACTATAAAAAATGCACCAAACACGTAATTACTTTATAAAATATTATTTCTGGATTTTGAAAATTTTAATTTCATTAATTGTTGCGGGCGCAATGTTTCGTTGGATTTTTACGTAATACAAATTTATATTGAAATTGTATTTAATCTGACAAGAAATTTCGGGATAAAAATATTTTGGATCCCATCAAAATGTGGGAAATTTTATTGAATTCTGTTTTGAACGGTTTGTTGAAATTATTAATCGTTGTCCTAGCTAGAAAATGGGTTGTACTTTTAACAAACTGTAAATGGTCTGTAGTAAATTCCATTAGAATTCAAAAATGGGCTATACATTCTTACAAATCTCAAATGGGCTATAAGTTCTCCGCCACACACTTGTGGGCCTACTAAGTTGATGCGTCCCCTAAAAAAATAGTTGACGCGTATGCAAGGCTTTGTCAACTTATATTCATCACACGGTTCTAGCAGAAGTGGATGTTGGATGTCCATCCAACGGATGTCGTGCTTCTTCTTCAATATCTGATATTCTAGCTTCACCCGCCCAAAAAATGATTCCTCCCCCTGACATCTAGGGCGCACCATTTCAGAAGCTGGCCTATGGGCCTACTAAGTTGACGCGTACCAATGGCTTTGTCAACTTAATCAATATAAACGATTCTAGCTGCAGTTACTGTACGATGTCCATCCAACGACTGTCGTGCTTCTTCAACCTCTGGTCTTCTTGCTCTAGCCGCCCAAAGCAGTGCCGGTCATGCCGCCTGCTCCTGCCTCCCGTGGCCGGCTGTGCTGCCGCGGAGGCCTCACTGCCCCCTACTACTCCCACCGCTGGCCAGGCCATCCCAACACTCACCCACACCTCCTGTTATTATGCGGCAACGACAGCCTCACACCGCAGTCGAACCAGTGAACCCTCGTACTCCTCTCTGCATGGGCATCCACTGCCGCATCTTCCTCGGCTCCACGTCATCCCCTTCCTAGGCCTCTCCATCGTCCACCGCCATGGTGCTCTCGGCACGGCGTGGTCAATGTGGTCAACGACCGACTTCCATCGGAAGAGTACTGTACATGGAGAGGCTGACAGTTGGGTCCACAACCGCAGCAAGGAAGTGCCTCCTTATTACGCAGAAAATAATGATTCCTCCACCTGACAGCAGGGACTCACCGGATGGGCCACCATATTTCACAAAAAAAACGTTTCCCCCTGACTGCAGGGACCCACCAGCTACATCTTTGCACGCAAGGAAGTGTGTCTGTCGGTGTCAAAACCGGTGGATCTCGGGTAGGGGGTCCCGAACTGTGCGTCTAAGGCGGATGGTAACAGGAGGCAGGGGACACGATGTTTTACCCAGGTTCGGGCCCTCTTGATGGAGGTAAAACCCTACGTTCTGCTTGATTATTCTTGATAATATGAGTAGTACAAGAGTTGATCTACCATGAGATCGGAGAGGCTAAACCCTAAAAGCTAGCCTATGGTATGATTGTTTGTTGTCCTATGGACTAAAAACCCTCCGGTTTATATAGACACCAGAGGGGGCTAGGGTTACCCAAGGTCGGTTACAAAGAAGGAGATATACATATCCGTATTGCCTAGCTTGCCTTCCACGCCAAGTAGAGTCCCATCCGGACACGGGACGAAGTCTTCAATCTCGTATCTTCATAGTCCAACAGTCTGGCCAAAAGATATAGTCCGGCTGTCCGGAGACCCCCCAATCCAGGACTCCCTCAGTAGCCCCTGAACCAGGCTTCAATGACGATGAGTCCGGCGCGCAGTGTTGTCTTTGGCATTGCAAGGCGGGTTCCTCCTCCGAATACATCATAGAAGAGTTTGAATACAAGGATAGTGTCCGACCCTACAAATAAGTTCCACATACCACCGTAGAGAGAATAATATTTCCACAAATCTAATCTGCTAACACGTTTTGGCAACATGACATCATGCCATGGCCCGGTGATTATTCAAACTGTTTTTCTTTAACCAGCCCCGCACATAACGCAAGGCGGTTTCTTGACACGTCTTGTCAAAGCAGAGATCATGTCCCCCTTATTACGGGATTCTCATCAATACGGGCGTGGGTAACCCAACCGCGCCACCAATTACCACGCTTGGGGGACAAGCGAGTTTTACTAGGCTAGTGGGGGCGCATAGCTTCGTCCGCCCTTATAAAGGGATAAGGTTTAAACTTCTTGTACCCACGCCTTCTTCCTCCTTGCTCATCCATTCTTGTGCACTCGAGCTCCAACGCTCAAGTCCACATCCTTCTCCTCAACCTTCTCCAAACATATCCGGAGTGGGAGTCAAGTGGATGGCTTCCTCCGTTACGGAGGGACACATCAAAAAGCTACGCGGAGCCGGATACTTAGCCGCAGATATCGCGCATCGGTTGCCCGCTGCGGGGCAGATCGTCCCTACCCTGGAACCTCATGAGAGGGTAGTTTTCCTCCATCACTTCCTCCGCGGACTAGGGTTTCCCCTCCATCCATTCGTCCGCGGCCTTATTTTTACTACGGGCTGGACTTTCATGATCTGGCCCCGAATTTCATCCTCAACATCTCGGCGTTCATCGTCGTGCGCGAAGCTTTCCTCCGCATCCGGCCCCACTTTGGTCTATGGCTGAAGACCTTCAACATCAAGCCGAAGGTGGTGGGCGGCCAACAAGCGGAATGCGGAGGAGCCATGGTGGGCAAGATGCCCAATGTTATATGGCTCGAAGGCTCCTTCGTGGAGACCATAAAGGAGTGGCAATCGGCGTGGTTCTACATCACCGAGCCGCGCGACACCAACTGGGTGGCGCCCCCCGAGTTTCGATCCGGAATCCCCACGCGGCTCACTTCCTGGAAAGAGAAGGGCCTGTCCTGGGGTTCTTCGGTGGAGCTGGTTGGACTCCAGAAATGTATCCAAAATATGACAAGCAAGAAGCTTAAGCTTGTCAACATAGTCCAGGTCATGCTCTTCCGCCGGATACTCCCGTGTCATCAACGGGATTTCAACTTGTGGGAGTTCGACCCGGCCCAGCACCAGACTCTAAGAGAGATCTTCGACACAACGCACAAAGACGTCTGGAGGGTGCTGTTCAAGGGTGCCGAGGTCCCTCCCTCTCTCACCGAGGACCGCAGGCTAAGCGCGAAGCGCCCTGCGAATCCGGTAAGTTCTGTACATCTGGTAGGATATTTACTTCCCATAGATTAACCACGTGCGGGGTCTGAGCTCCCATGCCTTTGAAAGGACTGGGTGGAGGCATCGGAGCAGATCGACTATCCGGCCCCTCTGCCTGAAGACATCGCGGACGCTCTCCTGACGGAGATGCTGACTCCGGCTCCTTACAAGGTGTCGGAGAAGACCAAGAAGAAGGCCAAGGGAACCCGAAAGAGTTCCCGGCGCCAGGTGGTATCGGACACATTGTCCAATGACTCTGTGACGCACTCCTCCCATGACGAGGAGGAAGATGAAGATGCTCCCCCTCCAGTCGGGGGAGACAAGAAAAGGAAGGCTGCCCCAACCAGGGGGGCCAAAGGGTCCAAGAAGGGGAGGACTCTCCTTCCGAACTGCTCCACCGCCGCCGCCGAAGGCGAAGACGAGTGGTTGCTCAGGGCCAAGCCCCTGGAGAAGTCGTAAGTATTCGGATACCAGAGTAAATCATAGCATACCTTTGCCGCACTACTTCTCCTAACGCCGAATATGATCATGCAGACCGCCCCGAGCCCGTATCGATGTATCTTTGTCGGACGGCTCCTTGGACTCGTCGGATATGGATAGCGATCCACTTCCGACCGCCTCCTCCCCTTGCCCTACGGACAATGCCGAGGTATTGTCTCAAGAGGCACCGGGTTGAGGGGAGACAATCCCGGAGGCGCCTCAAGGCGACCTTCCGGATTCCAAGAGCAAAGGGAGTAAGGCTCCCGAGGGCTCCGAGTTTGGCCCTTAGCCAAACACCGTGTCGGAACCTCCAGTGGTTCCGAACTCAGGCAGACGGCCTCCGTCCAAAAGGGGCAAGACGCGCGTGCTGGTGCCCTCTGTCCATCCAGAGGCACCGGACAACCTGCTGGGAGCGCTTCGCAGCGCTTCCATCGATGAAGAGCACTGCACTATTATGAGTGCGGTGATCAGGAAGGTTCAGTCCGCCAAGAGCGGACTGACTGAAGCCTGTGCCAGCCTTCTAACAGGCTTTGAGGTAAGTATTTAAAATATAGGAAAAATATTACCGCATAGACAGTAGCCCCTGATGCTCTGTTTTGTGTTCACAAAGAAAAGCCGAATAGTGGATCGAATAATATCTGCAGGAGTCTAATACTAGTATGTCTGTATGCGTATGCAGGCTTCGCTGCTGACCTCTGCCGCACTGACTGCGGAGGTCGTCGCTCTGAAGCAGGACCTCGAGGGGTCCAAGAAAGAGCTCGGCCTTGCTAAGAGGCAGCTCGAGGAGAACAAAGGTAAGTGATACCTAGTCTATAGATATATATAAAAAAGATGCGATTGCAAAATGACAGGATCATCATGAATTTGCCAGGGGCCACGACCGAAGTGGCGACCCTGAGGCAAGCGCTGTCCGAGGCCGAAAACAAAGCGGCTCGAGATCGCACCGAGCGGGAAAAGCAAGAGGCTCGGGTGGGCGAGGTGCAGCAAGAGCTCCATGCTCTCGTGACGAAGCACGAGGCGTTGGAGCTTGACTTGAAGACATGAGAGTCTGAGCTTGCCGCGGCCCTTGAGAGCGCAAAGAATGCCAAGGATGAAGCCCAAAAGGCCCTCCAAGAGAGTGATGTGATGAGGAAGATAGCGGCGGGTAAGACATTCAATATGCAAAGCAAGCATGTGAAAGTAAATTACTTGTTACTTACCCGAATCCGGACCTCTCTAGGAGCATTCGCAGATTTGCCCCGCAGCGTGTCGGATGCCGCAAGGTTTTATCAGGCCGAGGAGGGAAGCTCAACGGAGAAGTTGTTCTGGTCTCAGTATACTGGGACCGAACACCCGATGCCTATGAGCGACCAGCTGAAGCAACTGGTCGAGCTGCACAAGGCGGCCGAACAGGCCATGAAGGGCTTTATAGTCCGGATGTGGCCTGGCGACGCCCTTCCCAACAGCTACTTCGGCTTCGTGAGGCGGCTTGTGGATGCCTGCCCACGGCTGGAAGTCATCAAGAAGACTGTCTGCATCAAAGGTGCACGCCGGGCTTTCGCCCGTGCGAAGGTGCACTGGGCCAAGATGGATGCCGTGAAGCTGGTGAAGGAGGGGCCACCGCAGGGCAAGGAGCATCGCCACCCCGAGATGTATTATGAGGGTGTCATGAAGGGTGCCCGTCTTGTAGCGGACGAGTGTGCGAAAGATGTAATATTTGAATGAACTTGCTCGAGTGATCTTGTATGATGAAAACTTGTTCATATGCGCTATGCAATGCTTGTTTGAATTTAAAATATTACCTTCTGTTCGGTTGTTTATCAAATCTGAGAGATGGCTAGTCGTCGGCTTCTTCCCCCATGCCCCGAGTGCTAGGGTGTTCGGGATAAACCTGAGCACTCTTGTTCCCATTTTTGGGTCCTTCAAGGGAGGTGCTCAGCACAACGAACAAGGCAATCGGACTATAATGCTTTATCACTCTCACTTAGCCATAGAATTCTATAATTTTAAATTTCGGCGAAGCCCCTAGTATTCGAAAGGCCGAATTCGGGGCGCTATACACGCCTTAAGCCGGACAGAGCCGACTCCTCGCTCTAAGCGGCATAAGTCTTTAGGGACTCGAAACCTCTCGAACAGCGACCAGTCTCTCGCCTTATCATGACAGTCAGTTTTAGCTTTCTCTACTGAGGTGCTTAGCCCAGTAGAACCAGGGCACAATCGCAGTAGTTCTCCCAGTGCTACCTTAGCCGATATAGCGGAACGTAAGGTACCAAAACATGGGAGCCAGGCAAACCCAACTATTGACCCAAGACATGATTCGGAGCTGATGCATATAATGCTATAAGTTCGGGGTGCCGCACTGTTGAAAGTGTTCGGACTTCTCACGCTGTATTATGGGGTATGTTTTAAGCCCCTAGCATATTGGCCGTACCAGAGTGTACGGGTGCTGGATGTCATGAATAAACATATATATATAAAGAAGAATGCAATAATAGTCTTAGTGCTATGCATTGTTTATTCAAAATAGGTGTGTTAAAGCAGAATGATACAGGTAGTGCGATAAGCAAAAAGTAAGAGTATTTGACATGTCCCCTCCAAGGGCAAGCTGAGGAATAGTATTAAAGTAGGTATTTCACTCGTTATCATAATCCACCTGGGAGTTCCATGGTGCGACATAGCTTTCTGCCTCCTTGGTTGTTGCATCATGTGTTCGGCAATCATGCTGCCGGACAGGGTTTCCAGAGATTAAAGTCCTAAAAGAGAAAAATAACAAAGCGGGAAGCCCCTAGTGCGGTTGAGCCACGTCTTGGGGCGTGCCGTGGTCGTGCCCCCTCCCCACTTGTGCCCATGGTATTTTTAATGCGTAATTATGTACGCGGGGCACGGATTTAGCCGTTTGGCTGGGACTGGGGTGGGGGCCGCATTGCTATGCGAGCTCGAACCGTGCCAGGCGGTCTTGTTGCCGATTACTCCGGGCGCACTTGAAGGTGTCTGGGTCTTGAATCGCCGAACTGATGGATTGCCTTAAGAGGCTGCTTTGCGCTTCTGCTGCGAGGGCCGAAGTGTGCTCCTCCGTGCGGAGAGAGCGCTTTGTGTTTCCATTGACTGTGATGACCCCCCGGGGTCCTGGCATCTTGAGCTTGAGATATGCATAGTGTGGTACCGCATTGAATCTCGCAAATGCGGTTCGCCCGAGCAGTGCATGATTGCCACTGCGGAACGGGACTATATCGAAGATTAACTCCTCGCTTCGAAAGTTATCCAGGGATCCGAAGACCACTTCTAGTGTGACTGAGCCTGTGCAATGGGCCTCTACACCTGGTATGACGCCTTTGAAGGTCGTTTTTGTGGGTTTGATCCTTGAGGGGTCTATGCCCATTTTGCGCACTATGTCCTGATAAAGCAGGTTCAGGCTACTGCCACCATCCATAAGGACTCGAGTGTGGTGAAATCCGTCAATGATTGGGTCTAGGACTAGTGCGGCGAATCCGCCATGACGGATACTAGTGGGGTGGTCCCTGCGATCGAAGGTGATCGGACAGGAGGACCATGGGTTGAACTTTGGGGCGACTGGCTCCAACGCATATACGTCCCTGAGCGCACGCTTCCGCTCCCTCTTGGGGATGTCAGTTGCGTATATCATGTTCACTGTCCGCACTTGTGGGGGGAACCTCTTCTGTCCTTCGGTGTTCGGCTGCCGGGGCTCCTCCTCGTCATTTCTATGTGACCCCTTATCTTTGTTTTCGGCAGTTAACTTGCTAGCCTGCTTGAACACCCAACAATCCCTGTTGGCGTGGTTGGCTGGCTTGTCGGGGATGCCGTGTATTTAGCACGAGCGATCGAGTATACGGTCCAAACTGGACGGGCCCGGAGTGCTTCTTTTGAATGGCTTTTTCCGCTGACCGGGTTTAGAGCCTTTGAATCCGGCATTGACTGCCGTATCCTCGGTATTATCGTTGTTGATGCGGCGCTTATGTTTGTTGTGACGTGACCTGCCATTGCCGTCCTCGGTATCCAAAGTACCATGGTTCTTTGATATGTTATTGCTGCGAGCCAGCCAGCTGTCCTCTCCCACACAAAAGCGGGTCATGAGTATCGTGAGGGCTGCCATAGATTTCGGCTTTTCCTGGCCAAGGTGTCGGGCGAGCCACCCATCGCGGATGTTGTGCTTAAAAGCTGCTAGGGCCTCTGCGTCCGGACAGTCAACGATTTGATTTTTCTTTGTTAGGAACCGTGTCCAGAATTGCCTGGACGATTCCTTTGGCTGCTGAATTATGTGGCTCAAGTCATCGGCGTCTGGTGGTCGCACATAAGTGCCTTGGAAGTTGTCGAGGAATGCGGCTTCCAGATCTTCCCAACAACCAATGGATTCTGCTGGCAGGCTGTTGAGCCAATGCCGAGCTGGTCCTTTGAGTTTGAGTGGGAGGTATTTGATGGCGTGTAGATCGTCACCGCGGGCCATGTGGATGTGCAGGAGGAAGTCCTCGATCCATACCGCAGGATCTGTTGTATCGTCCTATGATTCAGTGTTTACGGGTTTGAAACCCTCTGGGATCTGGTGATCCATTACTTCGTCTGTGAAGCATAGGGGGTGTGTGGCGCCTCTGTACTGGGCTATCTCGCGACGCAGCTCAAATGAGTCTTGTCCGCTGTGTTCGGCCCGGCCGGATTTACTTTTACTATATCCGGCGTGACGGTTATTGTCTCGCATAGTGGCGCGCCCTCTTGATCCGTAGATCGATCTTGCATGTTTTGCTTTGTCCTCGAATACGTCTCGCAGGTCTAGCATATTTCCCCATGCCTTTTTATTTGAATAGCGTCGGGGTGCGGGCTGAGCTTTTGGCTGAATGCCTCTCTATCGCGGCCACGAGGTGGCCGATCAGCCGCGTCATACGCCGGGGATGTAGGTTTTGGTGCTTCCTCCTCCAGTCGGGGTAGCAACCTGCACTTTGGGTAACTTTTGGAGGGGCGTTCGAGTTTATATTCCTCGGCCGCAAGGACTTCAGTCCATCTGTCAGCTAGCAAATCTTGATCAGCTTGAAGCTGTTGCTGCTTTTTCTTAACGCTATTTGCGGTGGCTATAAACCGGCGCTTGAAGCGCTCTTGTTCGACGGGATCCTCAGGCACGACGAATTCGTCGTCGTCGAGGCTTGCCTCGTCTTCGGAGGGAGGCATGTAATTATCATCCTTTGCCCCTCCATCTGCCGCTCTCTCGAGAGGGCTGGTTTCTCCATCCTCCTGCTCTAAATCTTGCTGGAGGGGATTTTTGTTGTCTTCGGCACTGTCCGGAGTGCTATTATCTCCGGTGCTGGTATCACCGCTTTTGCCTTGGCGGGACTTAGAGAGGCGCCGCTGACGTTGGCGCTTGGGCTGCTTCTTGGAGGGGTCATCCTCCGCTGTCTTGTCGCCATTGCCTTCTTTGGGTGTGTCCACCATGTATATGTCATATGATGAGGTGGCTGTCCAGTGCCCCTATGGGCAGTGGTTCCTCTTCACCTCCTGCATCGTCGTCCATACCGTCGATGTCTTCGGAGTGGAAGTCAAGCATGTCGGTTAAGTCATCGACAGTGGCTACTAAATGGGTGGTGGGTGGGCGGCGAATTTCTTCGTCATCCGCATCCCAATCCTGCCGGACATAGTTTGGCCAGGACTCTCCTGACAAGGAGAGAGACCTTAATGAGTTCAGTATGTCGCCGAAGGGCGAGTGCTGAAAGATATCCGCGGAGGTAAACTCCATGATCGGCGCCCAGTCGGATTCGATAGGCACGGGCACAGGCAGTTCGGAGTCAGTGGCCGAGGAAGAATCCGGTAGTTCGGCGTCACGACTCCCATGAAGGGTAAGGTCGATCCTCGGCTCGATCGCCGCTGAGAGTATGGCGTCCGTGGCGGGGTCTATCCACCCGTCCATGGATGGCGTGATTGGCTCCGAATTGAGGGTCGGAGCGGTTGCTGGTGCGATCTCCTGAACACTGTCCAATGGCAGAGCTAAATCATGCTCATCGAGACCGAGTGGCGCACTCAGCAGGGGCTCAAATCCATCGAAGATCAAGTCTCTGCGGATATCGTCCGTGTAGTTTAATCTTCCAAACCTGACCTAATGGCCAGGGGCGTAACTTTCGATCTACTCCAGATGGCCAAGCGACTTGGCCCATAGTGTGAAGCCACCGAATACAGAGATCTGTCTGGTGAGAAAAGTCTCACCCTGGACTGCATCGCTATCGATGATTGAAGGAGCCATCAAGCCTAATGGAGACGACACAGAGGAACTCTCAATGAAAGCACCAATGTTAGTGTCAAAACCGGCGGATCTCGGGTAGGGGGTCCTGAACTGTGCGTCTAAGGCGGATGGTAACAGGAGGCAGGGGACACGATATTTTACCCAGGTTCGGGCCCTCTTGATGGAGGTAAAAGCCTACGTCTTGCTTGATTATTCTTGATAATATCAGTAGTACAAGAGTTGATCTACCACGAGATCAGAGAGGCTAAACCCTAAAAGCTAGCCTATGGTATGATTGTTTGTTGTCCTACGGTCTAAAAACCCTCCGGTTTATATAGACACCGGAGGGGGCTAGGGTTACCCAAGGTCAGTTACAAAGAAGGAGATATACATATCCGTATTGCCTAGCTTGCCTTCCACGCCAAGTTGAGCCCCATCCGGACACGGGACGAAGTCTTCAATGTTGTATCTTCATAGTCCAATAGTCCGGCCAAAGGATATAGTCCGGCTGTCCGGAGACCCCCCCAATCCAGGACTCCCTCAGTGTCCATATTATAGGAAAAAAATGATTCGCCCCCTGACTGCTGGGACCCACCAGCTACATCTTTGCACGCAAGGAAGTGCCTGACTATCGGGACCCACGTGGTCGAAGTGTATGTAGCGTTGTCATTCTGGTCGCGAACGTGTACGTACATACTGGTCGATCAGTGTGTCTGCAGGCTGCAGTGATGAACCGTGGCCATGCAAGGAAGGGCACGTGTCGTAGTAGAGGCGCGCACGTAGCATGTACACGTACGTACATCGGCCAGGGTGCAAGAAACAAAATACGGCCACGTATGAACATACGGGCGGTGTCTCGAACACATACTCGCGCATACGTACGGCCAAGGCTCGTGTACATGGCTGGGTCGGAATGGAGAAACTGCGTCATCGTCGTGTTCATGGGGAGGCAATGGAATGCGTCGTGTTCACCGGGAGGCAACAGAACACGTGTTGTTCATCGGGAGCCAACCGGCTTGGATGGAACAGCCGATGGAAACGAGGCCTGGCGTACCGTAGAACGGAGGAAACGACCTTGTGTTCGACCGGCCACGGTCGAAACGGGATCCTGTTCATTGGGAGGGGTCTGGCGTACCGCAAAACGGAGGAAACAGACTTCTATTGGACCTCCTACGGTCGAAATGGGGTCCTGTTGACCGGGAGGGGTGTGGCGTACCGCAAAACGGAGGAAACAGACTTGTGTTGGAGCGCTATGGTCGAAACGGGGTCCTGTTCATCAGGAGGGGTGTGGCGTACCACAAAATGGGACTCCACGGGATACTATTCATCTCCACCGTCGACCTCCTCCAGCCTCCACGGGCTACTGTTCATCCACCATCGACCTCCTCCAGCCTCCACCTGCGACTGTTCATCCATGGGCTCCTGTTCATCTAGCCTCCACCGACTACTGTTCAACCAGCCCTCTCCACGGGGTCCTGTTCAGTCACCCCTCCATGGGTACTGTTCATCCAGCCCTCCATCGGCTACTGTTCAACCAGCCCTCCACCGGCTAATGTTCAACCAGCCCTCCACGGGGTCCTGTTCATCCAGCCCTCCATGGGGTCATGTTCATCCACTGGCTCGATTGACCGGGGTACTGTTCACCCAGCGGCAACGGCCTCTACTACTACAGGTTCCTGTTCATCCAACCCCCACTGGGAACTGTTCATCCAAACCCCCAACAACGCTCACTGTTCATCCAAAGGCAGCATCGATCGGCATCAATTAGTAGCAGTAGCGAAGGAATCGCTCGATCAGGTTCAGTTAATAGCCATCGATCGATCACTCGTGTTCAGTAACGCGTAGCCTGCAGTGCAATCGCTCAGGTTCAATTAGAGCCCAACGCCTCGCTCGGGTTCAGTTAGAGAGCAACGCCTCACACACACGTGTGTACGTATGAGAGAAATGTGCATCGCTCGGCCCCCGCCACCACCGTACCGAGAACTCCCCGATATTTTCCATGCCCTCGCTTCTACCACGGTTTTTCCCGTCATGGACAGCCCAAAGAATGTCATGCAGCTGCGTCTCCGACACGCCCAGGACGAAAGCCCATTTACTGTCATGATTTTTTGTCATAAAAGTAGGAGCCCACCACATCTATGATGATACTGGGTTTTGTCACAATTATCATCATAGAAGTGTCATAAGTATGACAGAAAAAATTTCGTTCGGCCCAAAATGTCACGGATGTGTCTTTTTTTGTAGTGTCCAGATTGGTTTCTCATGGCTACAGAGGCTTACGGTGACAGAACTGATGCGGCTTGAAGCTACGTCGATATTTCCCCAAAGAGGAAGGGATGATGCAACACAGCGACGGTAGGTATTTCCCTCAGTGGTGAAACCATGGTTATCGAACCAGTAGGAGAACCAAGCAACACTACATAAACAACACCTGTGCACAAATAGCAAATACTCGCAAGCCGACGTGTAAAAGGGGTTGCCAGCCCCTTTCGGGTAACAGTGCCAGAAATTGGCAAACGAACATGAGAGAGTTGTAAATCTTGATAGATCGAACGCCAAATAAAATAAATTGCAGCAAGGTATTTTTGTATTTTTGGGTTTAATAGATCTGAAAATAAAAGCAAAGGAAAATAGATCACAAAGGCAAATAATATGAGAAAGAGACCCGGGGGCCATAGGTTTCACTAGTGGCTTCTCTCGAGAAAAATAGCAAACGGAGGGTAAACAAATTATTGTTGGGCAATTGATAGAACTTCAAATAATCATGATGATATCCTGGCAATGATCATTACATAGGCATCACGTCCAAGATTAGTAGACCGACTCCTGCCTGCATCTACTACTGTTACTCCACACATCGACCGCTATCCAGCATGCATCTAGTGTATTAAGTTCATGGAGAAATGGAGTAATGCAATAAGAACGATGACATGATGTAGACAAGATCATTTTTTTGTAGAAATAGACCCCATGGTTTTATCCTTAGTAGCAATCATACATATGTGTCGGTTCCTCTTCTGTCACTGGGATCAAGCACCATAAGATCAAACCCACTACAAAGCACCTCTTCCCATTGAAAGATAAATAGATCAAGTTGGCCAAACAAAACCCAAATATCGGAGAAGAAATACGAGGCTATAAGTAATCATGCATATAAGAGATTGAAGAAACTCAAATAACTTTCATGGATAAAAAGAGATAGATCTGATCATAAACTCAAAGTTCATCGGATCCCAACAAACACACCGCAAAAGAGTTACATCATATGGATCTCCAAGATACCATTGTATTGAGAATCAAACGAGAGAGAGGAAGCCATCTAGCTACTAACTACGGACCCGAAGGTCTACAAAGAACTACTCACGCATCATCGGAGAGGCAACAATGGAAGTGGTGAACCCCTCCGTGATGGTGTGTAGATTGGATCTGGTGGTTTTGGACTCTATGGGGGATGGAATTGATTTTCGTTGACTCCCCTAGGGTTTCTGAAATATTGGGGTATTTATAGAGCAAAGAGGCGGTCCGGGGGGCACCCGAGGTGGGCACAACCCACCAGGGCGCGCTTGGGCCTCCAGGCGCGCCCTGGTGGGTTGTGCTCCCCTCGGAGCACCCCCCCAGGTGCTTCTGTGGCCCATTGGATGTCTTCTGGTCCAAAAAATCCACAAAAAGTTTTGCTGCGTTTGGACTCCGTTTAATATTGATTACATGCGATATAAAAAACATGCAAAAAAACAACAACTGGCACTTGGCACTATGTCAATAGGTTAGCACCAAACAAATGATATAAAATGACTGTAAAACATCCAAGAATGATAATATAACAGCATGGATGAAAGAGCAATCATGCCCTTACATCATATTTTGATGTTGACAACAATATACATGTAGGGGACTAACAATGGTTGTCAAGTAAATCTCAGGTGTTCGTCCCCGGTTCATCAAAGTGTGTGGATCAAGAGCATACAAAGTGATTTTACTCAAGGATGAAGTATCAAAATTTGTTACATATTTGTTTTCTTGAGTATAGGATCCTGCAATATTAAGAGGGAATCGACATGGTTAGTTTAATGCTTGCTCATGCCACAAACCTCCTTCCCAAAAATGCACATGCTCCATCTCTATACTCTCTGTGTTTTTGTCTCTGGCCTGTTGGATATCCGGGCCTCACGCTGAATATTAGGGCCTAGCTATCTAGAGAGCACTTTGTGCTTGTGCTGCTTGCCAGATGTCCGAGATCCCCTTGCACCCCAGATTTCCGGGCTTTCTTGCTGGATGTCCGGCTTGTGCTATCCAGAGGCCGTTTTTCGTCTTGGTGAAATTGCCAGATGTCCAGCCATGTGTCGGATGTCCGGGGTTACCTGATATGCCAGATGTCCGGGCTTGGCCCCCGGATGTCTGCCCCCTCTGTTTTCTGCTCTGCTTCTGCCTTGTCCTTCGAGTGCCTTGCTAGGCCGGATGTCCAGCCCCTAGCCCATATGTCTGTCCTGCTGGTTCACTTGCACTATAACGTCCATATTTTTGCTCAGACTATATATAGCCCTTCTCCCCCACTGGAGAGGGTTGACCATTCACTTTGAACAAACCCTAGAACACATCTCACTTTCTCTCTCATATCTCCACACCAAATCTTAGATCGCCAAGTGATTTGAGAGCATTTTAGAGAAGTTGTCTGATCAAGTGATAGATCCACTCCTTCCCCTTCTTTGCACCAAAGGAATTCGTGATTTGAGCAAGTCTTGAGCTTTTCCCCATCGTTCTTGTTACTCTTGGAGGTTGGAGACTCCTAGGCGGTAGGAGTCTTTCGGAGAGGAATCGACCATTGTGATTACCTTGGAAAAGTTTGTGAGGGTTTGGAGACCACCCCAAGGTCTACCACTAGCGGTTGAGAAACGCCTCCGTGGTGTTGTCTCAAAGGGAGAATAGGGTGAGCCTTCGTGGTGTTGGTGTGCCTTCATGGAAACATCCACCTCTCTAACAGTGACGTAGCTTCCCTCCAAGGAAGTGAACATCGGCATACATCCTCATCTCCCGGAGTTGCGGTTATTCCTAACCCTAACTCTCTACTTGTGGTTACTTGTCTCTTAGCACTTACTTATATCATATTGTGCTTGCCTACTTACATACTTGTGTTACTTGTTTATCTTGCTTTGCTCTTAGCATCACACTTGCAATTGTTAGGCTCACTTTCATATTCCGCATTATTGCCTAAAATTGCTAAGTAATAATTAAAATTTGTAATTGTACCTATTCACCCCCTCTAGGTCCATCTGGATCCTTTCAATTGGTATCAGAGCCTCATGCTCTACTCTTGTGGCTTAACCGCCCTAGAGCGAGATGAACCCCGATGGGACCCCCCTTATTGCAGATCCGAAGAATATGGGCGCGGCTTCCATGGAAGCCAAGTCCTTCACTTCAGAGGATCTGGAACGATCTCTTGCTAAGCAAAAGGAGGAGCATGATGCCTCTCTTGAGGCCTTAGTCCAAATGAGGATTGCCACACTAACCACGATGCTTGCACCACTTTCTGGTGGTGCGGCCTCGAGGCCAGTTGTGCCTACTCCTTCACTTTGCCAACAACCTCCTGGCAATGAACACTCCAGTGTTCCTTGGCTTTATGCAAGACCTCAAATAGAGAAACCCAAGTATAACCCTCAAGGCAAACCTCCTTTACTTGATGAAACTACCGATTTTTCTTTGTGGAGAGTTGCTATGCAGGACCATCTTCGATATGGAAATGATGAGATGTTGGAGATCTTGGAGTATGGCTACCAAGCTGTTGACACGATGAATCTTACACCAGGAGAGGTATATGACAAGAAGCTCAATGACACAACAACCATGTTCATAAGAAGAGGTATGACTGACAAGCAAAGGAGACCATACATACATATCACAAGTGCCAAGGAATTATGGGATAGCATTGTGAGAACCAAGACCGGTACCTCCACTCTCTGGCTTGCTCAATATGAAATTGCCAAGGGTCAATTGCAAAACTTTTGTATGGAGAAAGGTGAATCTCCCAAGCAACTTCTTGAGCGTCTCATGAATCTCACCGCCGACATCGAGTCATGTGAATGTGACAAGATACAAGATGGATTGAACTTGACTAAGCGATTTCTCGTGGATAAGTTGCTTCATGCTCTTGCTCTGTATCATCATCAAATGGTGTGGGACATAGG
The DNA here is from genome assembly GCF_002162155.2 of Triticum dicoccoides. Lineage (NCBI taxonomy): Eukaryota > Viridiplantae > Streptophyta > Magnoliopsida > Poales > Poaceae > Triticum > Triticum dicoccoides. The sequence continues at coordinate 304,382,038 of NC_041388.1, read as the reverse complement.
ACAACACCATGGGTTCCAGGAAATGACTCCGGATGACATCATATCCACCTTCCAACTATTTAAAGAGTCAAAGGCAAATGCTATAAAACATCTTGCCATGCATGGTACCTCAACATCAAAGATCGATCTTGCATTGAAGGCCAAGCATGTATATGAAGAAGAGCAATGTGAAGAAGAAGAAGATGATGAGGATGAGGATGGTGATGGTGATGAGGTTGACTCAGATGAGAGCCCGTCATATGAATACATTGCTCAAGAAGTTTAGCGCGGGAAAAGTCAAGGGAAGATTCCAGAAGAAGAAAGTGATAAAATGCTACAATTGTGAAGAAACCAACCACTTCTCCAACGATTGCCCTTATGAGAAGAGAGAAGATAAAACAAGGTTTCCCAAGACCTTTCCCAAGAAGAAGTTGCCAAATCCTTTGAACTCCAAGCTCAAAAAGAGGGATGGGAAAGAAATGGTTGCACATGAAGAATCCGATCTGGATGATGTTAGTGGTGTTGTCGGAGTTGCTCAAGATTATCAAAACACGTTGAGGATAGTCAACAAGAGTGGTGATGTTGTCACCTACAACTATATGAAGGACTACAAGGGCAATGCTCACAAGTGCCTAATGGCAAAGGCTGTGGTTGAAGATGGAGAGGACCAAAGCTCTCCTGACAAGGTCAAGGTAACCCCATGATCAAACCCTCCTCTTTTCACTCCTCCTACTCATAGTGATGAGTATCTTGATGCGGAGGATAGTTATGAGGACATGATATAGATGATCCTATGCTTGCTAAACTAAGTAAGTTCATGTGCTCCCTCAAAGGAAAGAAGTTCACTATGTTTCGTATGCTTATGGAGATGGTGAGTAAGCACACCATCACCATTAAGGAATTCGAAACCCTCATCATCGAGGAAAATAAAAAATATGAAAACCTTGAGCGGAAAGTCCAATATGAGGAAGCACGAAATGATGAACTATGCTTGAAAATTGGTGCAAACATTGATGTTGATACTAAAGATCTTGCCTCCTTGAAAAAGGCTATTGACTCTTGTGAAGAGTTGATGAATGATAAAAGTAAGCTTGTGAAGTCTAATGATTCTCTCTCTAAGGATTGTGAGCTCCTATTCGTGTCCCTCAAGACTAAGGAAGAAGAGCTCACCCTTCTTACAAAGAGTTTTGAGATGCTCAAGCTTACTTATCTTGAAAATCTAGCCAAGGCTTACTCTTCTCTTATTATCAATGTTGATGCGTGTACTACTAACTCTAGTAGTGATCTAGCATCTATTCTTGAGGAGAATCGCTTTCTCGAGGCTCAAATCGAGAAAGGTCTCATGACATGTGCTCAAGGGCAAAAGAACCTTAATGAGAAGTTTTTGCTAAGTTTGTTGGTCCTCGAAATGCATTTCGATTTTATGCTATTTGGGTCCCTAAGACCCTTGTGACTAACCTGAGAGTTCCCATTGCAAAATGGGTTCCTCTAAGAAAACCATAATTGTGTGTAGGTTTCTTTCTCCAGTGGAGTAAAATGGGTGATTGACAGTGGATGTACCAATCATATGACCGAAGATAGCAAGTTGCTCTATGATTTCACGGAAGCTATTCAACAATTTATGAGCAGTATGTTTGGTGGAGGATCAAAAGGACAGGTACTAGGGTTGGGCAAGGTGGCTATCACAAATGACATGTCTCTTGAAAATGTCATGCTTGTCCAATCCCTTAAATACCATTTACTTTTTGTTTGCCAATTGGCTTATGTTGGTTATGATACACTCTTTGGACTAACGGATGTGAAAGTCTTTAAGAGAGATACTCTCGAAGTGGCCTTTGTTGGAGAGTTGGATGGCAACCTTTACATGGTTGATTTCTTGAAAGAGAGCACACTCCATGCAACTTGTCTAATGGCCAAGGCCGACAAGGGGTGGCTATGGCATCGCCGGCTAGCCCATGTCGGCATGAGAACTCTTCAAGATCTCTTAAAGGGTAATCACATCCTTGGAATAACCAATGTCTCCTTTGAGAAAGATCGTGTGTGTAGTGCATGCATAGCCGGGAAGCAACATCAATCAAAAGCACCCACCCAAGAATATTGTGTCTACTTCAAGGCCTTTGGAGCTCCTTCATGTGTATCTTTTTGGGCCTCCTTCATGGGATAGTCTTGGTGGGGAAAAGTATGGGCTTGCCATTGTTGATGATTACTCACGATATACATGAGTCTTCTTCCTCAAGTCCAAGGACGAGATGAAGATCACCTTCATTGATTTTGCCAAGCAAGCACAACGCAAGTTTGACAAAGAAATCTTGGCAATACGAAGTGATAATGGATCTGAGTTCAAGAACTACACCTTGGAAGAATTTCTTAGTGATGAAGGGATTGAGCATCAATATTCAGATCCATACACTCCCCAACAAAATGGTGTAGCGGAAAGGAAGAACCGCACACTTGTGGAGATGGAAAGGTCCATGTTGGATAAAAACAAGTCGCCACATAGTTTTTGGGTCGAGGCTATCAACACTGCATGCCATGCATCAAACTGGCTCTTCATCTGCACTATATTGGAAAAGACTCCATATGAGCTCCTAACTGGGAACAAGCCAAATGTCAAGTACTTTCTGTATTTGGGTGCAAATGTTTCATCCTCAACAAAAGAGAACGGTTAGGAAAATTTCAATCCAAAACCATTGAGGACATATTTGTTGGATATGGATCAAACTCTCACGCCTATAGAGTCTACAACAAATCCAATGGATGTGTTGTAGAAACTTGTGACTTGGTGTTTGATGAATTTAATGGCTCCCATGGGGAGAAAGTTGATCTAAGTGATGTAGGTAAAGAAGATTCTTCTCAAGATATCTTGACCATGGGTGTTGGTGCACTTCTTCCAATGGAACAAGAACCTCATGATGATGAAGAAGAAGATGGAAGCTTCACGCATCATCAAACTACTTCAACACCCATACCACCACAAGCTCCTATTGCTCAAACAATGCCCGTAGACCAAGTATAAAATGATGATCAAGTTCCTCTTCATGATAATCATCAAGAACAAGATCATCCTCAAGGGCAAGAACAAGAAAGTGCAATCATTGACGATGAACCTCAACAAATGCAAGATGAAGAAGAAGATCTTCCACCACACGTTAATGATCCATATGTTGAGGACGTGGATGATGGACATGAAGTTGAACCTTGTGAAACTCTTACCTCCATCATGCCTCGAGTGGCCGGTCATGTTGATGTTGACAAAATTCTCACCGACATATCGGAAGGTAGAGTCACTCGTAAACATTTGACAAACTTTTGTGCTCACTTCTCGTTTGTGTCTAGTGTTGAGCCTCTCAAGGTACAAGATGCATTGATGGACAATGATTGGCTCGTTGCTATGCAAGAAGAGTTGAACAGTTTTGAACGCAACCAAGTGTGGTCTTTAGTCAAGAGGCCAACTACCGAGCACAACGTCATTGGAACAAAATGGATTTTCAATAACAAGCAAGATTGGAATGGTGTAATCATCCGTAACAAGGCAAGGTTAGTGGCACAAGGGTACTCACAAGTTGAAGGTTTGGAGTTTGGTGAGACCTTTGCCCCTATTGCCTATCTTGAATCCATTCACATCTTACATGCTTATGCTGGTTTCAATGGTTTTACATTACATCAAATGGATGTGAAGAGTGCTTTCCTTAACGGTCCTCTACAAGAAGAAGTATATGTATCACAACCACCTAGGTTCGTTAGTTCCGATCACCAAGACTATGTGTGTAAACTTCATAAGGCTTTGTATGGCCTCAAACAAGCACCTTGTGCTTGGTATGATCATCTTAAGAAGTTTTTAATCGATGATGGTTTTGTGAGAGGGGTGATCGATCCCACTCTTTTTACTAAGAGGGACAAGGGTGATTTGATCCTATGCCAAATCTATGTAGATGATATCATTTTTGGTTCTCCTAACATTCATTTGTGCAAGAAGTTTGCGGCTTCCATGACCAAGAATTTTGAAATGTCACTCAATGCGGATTTGAAGTTCTTCCTCGGATTTCAAATTCAACAATTTCAAGAAGGAATTTTCTTGTCTCAAGCAAAATACCTCAAGGATATCCTAGAGAAGTTTGGCATGTCTGATGCTAGTCCATGTAACACGGGTGCGCGTTGGTCCTAAACAAATGGTTTTTAACCCCTTTCCGCGACGGCATTTGGAACCGTCGCCAAGTGAGTGTGGGCGATAGGGGGGTCCTTCCCACACGACCCAGAAACCGTCGGGGATATGGAGCAGTGATCCAGAGGCCTTCCAAAATGTAATCGTGTGTGATGCAGCACACACTAAATTCTTTCGCATGTGTGGTATCGGTGATTAAGCGTTTCTAATGAGGATATCCTAGAGAAGTTTGGCATGTCTGATGCTAGTCCATGTAACACGGGTGCGCGTCGGTCCAAAACAAATGGTTTTTAACCCCTTTCCGCGACGGCATTTGGAACCGTCGCCAAGTGAGTGTGGGCGATAGGGGGGTCCTTCCCACACGACCCAGAAACCGTCGGGGATATGGAGCAGTGATCCAGAGGCCTTCCAAAATATAATCGTGTGTGATGCAGCACACACTAAATTCTTTCGCATGTGTGGTATCGGTGATTAAGCGTTTCTAATGACGCAGTGAAACCATACAGTCTGTCATAACGAACCGTTTGGGAAACAGTATGTAAGGCACACGGGCCAGTATATGAACTGTGTGCGATTTGTGCCTCATTGCACACGAGTTTTCTGCGTAACCCGTCTACCATGCTAGACTACATCGCACACGTTTGCCAATAATTACCATCTGCGATAATGTTCTATTACAAATGATTCAGGAACCCCTTCGCACACACTCGAGTGCTGCAGACCATTTGTGATTTGTTAGGTATCACCGACGGTTGCCGCAAGAGTGACGTGTGCTTTTCGTCTGAGATCCCACACGTTTCCTGAAAACATTACGACTGGGATTGTATTTTGCATTGGGCACAGTTTACTCCTAGTTCTTGTGTGCGATAACGCGATATCACAAACGGTTTCGGAGAACCTACGCACACGTAGTAGCGCTGCAAATCGCTTGCGATCTGCTGTGTATCACCGACGGTTTTGCTATGATTGACGTATGCTTTCCAATGTGGATTGCACACACTCATTTAGTTGAACCATGTGCGGAGCAATTGCCAGGTTAAAACAAAAATATCCCATTTTGAATCGGCACACAAAAAGCAAATTCGCCACAATATTCAATTGAACAAATAAACAAAAATATCCCATTTTGAATCGACACGCAAAAAGCAAATTCCCCACAATATTCAATTGAGCAAATAGCGTCCACAGGAAGAACATTCGTCAGATTTCGCAACAACTACAATTGAACATATGATAGCTAAATACTAATGATTTTTCCACACATATATGCATTACATAATTAATCATAGTGTACGAAATACGAGGACCTCATCAGATGGAAAACAATGGATCCATGCGTTATATGTTTAGCGGCTAACTCTTACTCAATGTTTCAGGAGAAGGCATGCTGAAATCTTCATTACCACCAGTGGGATTGATGTAGTGATCCAGGAAGAAGTCGCTAGTAAATCTTCGAACCATCAGCAATTCACCAGCTGGGAGCGGTTCAGGGGTCCTCGGTTTTAAGATGAGCTGCAGTATTTTTAAGATCAGAATGTGCCATATGAGTGGAGTAGAAGATATTAATTAAGATAGACTTACTGGTACTAATTTGCGAGGATCGTCACAACTATCAGCAGATTTGCAGATGGAGATCATGTGTATGCAAACATAGTATCCACAAAGGTTGGTCCCTGCTTCTTGTTGAGGACACTGAAATTTTTTGTACAAAATTAGTCATGTATTTGTCCTATTAGAAACAACCTAACCCATGTTAGATGTATTATTTTTTCTTTGGAAAAAATAGAAATAGGTTTATTTAGAAGCTTGAACATTTGACTAGCGTAAGGAAAGGTATTTGCAGACGGTTGGGTAAATTTTCCGAAAATAACGGATTTCGGTGTGTTAGCGGAGAAACGATCTCATGCTGGACGGGTTGTTCCGTCTTGAACAGGTTCCCTGGTTTAGTTTTCCACAATGCAAGCACACTACAAATGATGATGAATTTTGACAACATCAATTATTGAGCCATATATGAATGCAAATTAATTTCAACATCATAGAATTCAATACCTAACCAAGAATTGCTGAACATGCGTCAGATCCTGAGTGTTTGTTGACTCTCTAAGAGAATCGATGTAGTAAACTGTGTTCTTGTTTGGAATAATGAATATCAATATCCAGTGATTGTTACATATTAAGAAAGACATGAACTTACGAATGATGTTGAAATCTGAAAGACAATCAGTCTATGTGTGGTTGTTTACTTGATTTACCATTCATGATATGGCCAAAGAAATGATTGTGCATGGGATGTGTTTTCGAAGATACGGAGAACCGTGTTAACGGTACAGTCCCGTCAGTCCTTACCATCATGTTGTGCCATTTGCTAATGCAGGGTCTATGAAATACACACTCTCCCTATTCTTCTCCGCGTGTTTAATCCCCTGAGAGGAATAAAATGCAGTTAGCTATTTACAGCTTTGTATGGAGAAGTTAATGGGAGTTTGTTAAGTACTTACAAAATCAGGCATCTAACAAGAGTGGCATCGAGCACGTTGAAGTTGAAGAAGAGATGTAAGTCCTCGAAACTCACATTGATGGAACCAGCATCGTGTCGGAAATGATCTCTATTGTAGTGGACTAGCAAAGAATGATAACATGTTGACATTTGATCCATGCAATATTCATGTAACTCACGCCAACTGGAGCTGCACTCATCAAAGTATTCGCCAACAAGAAATGGCTGGCCATGGACGTAATTGCGTGCTTCAAGTACGTCTGCTTTCCTTTTAGCAAGCAACAATTCTACTTCTTCATCATCTATGGCGTCAGAAATAATATTACTCCCCGATTCACACAAGCTTCTGTTAATTTGGTTCTTGGCGATGAGTGCTTTAAGTAAGAAGCAATCGTTCTCTTTCCTCTTCACTCTCCCGCTACCCTTCCTCATGGACGTGGTTGTAGCCTTTTTGGCCACTTCCTTCTTGGTACTTGAAGCATTTCTGGCAGAACGTATGGTTGCCTGCAAGGTAGATGTAACACCCACAATGCGGCTATATCTCCACGTGTCGGGGCATGACTTAGAGGCATAGCTGCATGGTAGTTTTGTCGCAAGAGGGGTAATCTTCACACAATCCCATTTACTGAATAAGAATGGGATAAAGAGTTGGCTTACAATCGCCACTTCACACAATACATAAATAATTCATACATCATCCAAATACACTCAAAGACCGACTATGGTCAAATCCGAATAAAGAGGAAGATAAACCCCAAATGCTAGATCCACGATCGTCCCAACTGGGCTCCACTACTGATCATCAGGAAAACAAACATAGTAACAGCCCGAATCCTCGTCGAACTCCCACTTGAGTTCGGTAGCATCACCTGCACTGGTATCCTCAGCACCTGCAACTGTTTGGAAGTATCTGTGAGTCAAGAGGACTCGGCAATCTCACACCCGCGAGATCAAGACTATTTAAGCTTATGGGTAGGAGAAGGTAGTGAGGTGGAGCTGCAGCAAGCACTAAGCATATATGGTGGCTAACATACGCAAATGAGAGCGAGAAGAGAAGCAACGCAACGGTCGAGAAGCTAGAAGTGATTAAGAAGTGATCCTGAAACTATTTACATTCAAGCATAACACAAGACCGTGTTCACTTCCCGGACTCCACCGAAAAGAGACCGTCACGGCTACACACGTGGTTGATTCATTTTAATTAAGTCAAGTGTCAAGTTCTCTACAACCGGACATTAAAAAATTCCCATCTACCACATAACCGTGGGCACGGCTCTTGAAAGTTTATACCATGCAGGGGTGTCCCAACTTAGCCCATCACAAGATCTCACGGTCAACGAAGGATATTCCTTCTCCCGGAAAGACCCGATCAGTCTGAATCCTGGTTACAAGACATTTCGACAATGGTAAAACAAGACCAGCAAAGCCGCCCGATGTGCCGACAAATCCCGATAGGAGTCGCACATATCTCGTTCTCAGGGCACACCGGATAGGTCAAGCTACGAGTAAAACCAGCCCTCAAGTTGCCCTGAGGTGGCCCCGTAGGCTGCCCATTTCGGACCAACACTCAGAGGAGCACTGGCCCGGGGGGGTTAAAATAAAGATGACCCTTGAGTCTGCAGAACCCAAGGGAAAGGTATATGGTGGTAGGTATGCAAATGGTAAACCAAGGCTGGGCCTTGCTGGAGGAGTTTTATTCAAAGTGAACTATCAAGGGGTTCCCATAACACCCAACCGCGTAAGGAACGCAAAATCAAGGAACATAACACCGGTATGATGGAAACTAAGGCGGCAAGAGTGGAAGAAAACACCAGGCACAAGGCCGAGCCTTCCACCCTTTACCAAGTATATAGATGCATTAATTAAATAAGAGATATAATGATATCGCAACCTATCCATGTTCCAACATGGAACAATCTTCAACTTCACTTGTAACTAGCAACGCTATAAGAGGGGCTGAGCAAAATCGGTAACTTAGCCAAACAACGGTTTGCTAGGAAGGTGGGTTAGAGGCTTGACATGGCAATATGGGAGGCATGATATAACAAGTGGTAGGTAGTGTGACATAGCGGTAGAGCGAACAACTAGCAAGAAAATATAGAAGTGATATCAAGGGTATGGTCATCTTGCCTGAGATCCCGCAAGGAAGAAGAACGAGTCTATGAAGAAGACAGACGGACGTAGTCGAACAGATCCTCACAACTCCGGAACGAAACCGAAGCTAATGAGAGAAGCAACCCGGAAAGAAACAAGCAACATAGTAAAACCATCACATAAACATGTCATGATGCACAATCAAGTATGATGCATGTCCGGTTTAATGAAACATGGCATGGCAAAGTGCACAAACAACACTACAAGTTAAGTGGAGCTCAATATGCAACGAGTTGCATATTGACGGAACACCACATCAATTATTTAGTTCTCTCTCGGTTAGGAACTCAACAATATTAAAAGTTGGTTATCATGGCAAGAGGTGAAACATAAGTAAACTACACATTTAGGCATTTTAAATGAGGTCGAAACAACAAACAACAATTCTGTAAAATCCCCATATGCATATTTAGCAATTTAAAGCAAGCAACAATTTTAAGCATTCTTGATGCTGTTATCATGATTCCGATGACATTTGCAATTTTATGCAAATTTTGTTAAAATTTGACAAGAGCATATTATGAAGCATTTTTCACTATGGTGGGAAGAAAAGGTGCCACGGCGACGATAACGAAAACTGTGCCATGGCAACGTTCCGGTTCCGATAACTCGATTGAGATGCCGGTGAAAAAGATAGGGCGTGAGCGAGTCGAGCAAGATGGTGGGGTGCTCCCGGACTCCGGGTGTCCCACGAGTTGACGGCATGGCAACCGAGGGACAAGCACGAAACAAACGGGCACGTTGCAAACACAACATTCGTCCACGGCGGTCATCTCGACGTTATACCTTTGAAGCATGCATTTTCGGAGCGGTTCAAGTTCATTGAGGGAAGTAGTGGTTCACGTTTCGAGAGGAACTTGACGAATTCAAATCCCTTCGGGGTTGTCGTGGTACTAGGGGTTTTCGGACTCTCGATCTCGTTCTTGCGGCCGTAGTGGTATACAGTCGTCGTGGAAGTAGTGGTACACATAGTCTTGTCGAACCCACGGCGACGGTAGTTGTTCACCCGACGGTCTTGGCAACGGTCGTCGTACAAGGTTCGTAGATGTTTGGGTCGAGGGTAGAGGGTACTTGGTATCTTGTGGAACTTCACGGTTCGTCGTGGTACTTGGCGGTGTCGATCAGGGCAGCAACATGTAGTCAAACTTGGGGTCTCGGTCCTGGCGATCAAAAGGGTACTTGCGGTCTTGACGAATCCGTAGTGGTACTGGGTGAGATCACGGCCACAACAGTCTTCGGACTTGGTTTTCCTATACATGACTCCAAGGGTCCTGGGGGAACTCGGCGATGGCCATGGCAAAGAGGCGACGGTAGATGGTGAAGCAGGGAGCAGCAGCTCGAGTCGCGGCGGCAACAGCTGGCCCGGGCGGAGGTCAGGGCCAGAGCAGAGCAAGGTCCACGCGGGTAGCCAAGAGGCAGTCCCTCGCGAGGTGGCGCAGGCGCGCCGGAGCCGCTGGAAGAGATGCAGGTCACTGGGAGGGTTCGGCAAGGGCACGGGGCAGCTCGCGGAAGCTCCGGTGAGGGCACCGGTGGCCGGGGACGGGTGAAGCGGTGACGAGGAGGCCGGGGTCGAGGTGAGGAGAAGAGGCAGGAGGACGTGGGACGGAGCGAAGTAGAGACGATGGAGCTAGGCGGTCGGATCTTGAGGCGCAAGCGGGAGGTTGGGCGCGCGGCGCATGGTGGTGGTGTTGGACATGGGCTGGCTCGATCCGGCGGCTATGGTCCGGGACGAGGCCGGAGAGGCGAAGATGAGGTGGGTCGATGGGGGAACGCGGTCCACGAGATGGTGCGGGGCGGCGAGGCGGCGGCAGTCCGGCGACGCGGTGCAGCAGCGAGCTCAGCGGGGCCTGGGCGCCGACAAGGAGAAGGCGGCGGGGCAGGGACGCGCGGCGGCGAGGGTGCGTGGCCATGGGGATCGAGATCCCCCTCCTGTGCGTGGTGACGGCGCGAGGGAGGAGACGAGGGAGAGAGCTAGGTTATAGGTGCGGCTGGGCTTAGGTGGGCCGCAGGGATGGCTGGGCCTAGCTATGCCTAGTGGCCGGCTTGGCTGGGCTGCTACACTACTCCTCTCCCTCTCTCTTAATTTCTCTTTTCAGCAAAAGAGATAGGCCAAAAAGAATTGAGAGAAGAGGCCATGGAGAAGAACAAAATTTTGGGACATTTTTGTATGGCTTTATGGAATATTTCCACCTCAACAAAAGTGGTTCCAACAAGTTAGGAGAATTTAAATTCAAACTTATTTGACTTGAGCCAAAGGAGTTTGAATGGAGGCTAGGCTATAGGGGTGTGCAAAAATGTTGAGGATTTTGGAGGACCCTCGATAAATGGAGAAAGAACTATTGCCAAGGTTTGGAGGTGAAACTTGAAGCAGAAGAACCATGGAAATTATTTTTGCAAGTGTGTTGTGGTCGATTCCTAAAGAATGGAATATTTATTTTACCTCCCTATACATATTGAGAGATATGTTATAAAGAGAATTTCACCATGTGAATTTCCCTTGATTTAAATGGATCGAAGATCCACACGATTTATTTAAGTGAGTTTTTGCTAGTTGAGAAAAAGATGGCATGATGACATGATGCAATGCAAAAATAAATAGAGCAAGCACAAATGAAACACATGGAGGTCACGAAATCTAAGGAAGTCTTCTGGAGCATCGGTCTCGGGGTGTCACAGTAGACTGTCGAGCAGACGGTGAAGCTTGGACGGACTTCTTAGCAGACAGTTTATCTATGCTAGACCGCTGAGCTGGCGGTGCTGCTGTGACGGGCTGCTGGGCTATAGGAGCAGAGGCATCGGACTGCTGACCATGCATTGAAGCTATGTCGGGTTTCTGCGCAGGTGATGCCAACTTGTCGGTGTGCTGAGGAGGTCGTGCCAACGCGTTGGTTTGCCGAGCAGGAAGTGCTGACGCATTGGTATGCTGATTATGTGCCCGTGGACCAACGTACTGACGAGCAGTCGGTTCTAGACCTATAGACTACTTAGTAGGTGGTTCCGAAGCATCAGACTGCTTAGCAGTCTATTCCACCAGGTTGGTCTGCTGAGCATGTGCTGCAGCTGGGTTTCCCCCCGCCGCTTCAGCGGCCGGCATCTGAACTGGTGGTGCGTCATCAGCAGTTGTAGGCCTTGCCACTGGCTGCTTTAGGGTGGAGGATAACATGGCATGTATGCCACAAAGTCGGGCCGACTGATCATAGGTTGATGCATCAGCCCTCGAGAGCTGCTGTAGCAAGGAGAGCGTCACCAGCTGAGGGGCGACAGTGGTTGCTCTTGGCGGGGCTTCGGGAATCTCATCGATGAACTCTATTTCCTTTCGTGGCCACTAGATCTGATGTAACAGTGTTTCTCCCAAGGTCCTTTGCTCATTGAAGTCTCCTAGGACATTCTTCAGGGCAAATTCATTGAATCCAGGCTTTACTTCAGTCACGTAGCACTTCACACAGCTCGGCTTCAATGGCACATTGTCCAAGAAGAGGCCATCTTCCAAGAAGGCTGGGCGAACCCAGGCTGTTGCACATTTTAATGTACCTTCATAATGTGTAGGCACGCCCTTCGGTCTGTCGTTCATTCCAGATAGATCAGATATAGCATCATCACGAGCAGCTACAGTCTCAGTGTCGCTGGGGTCAGCTGATGCACAGCTACTCTTTGTGCAGTGTTGTCGCGCAATAAGCAACATCATCCATGCCCGCCTCCCCTCCCATCTGCTGGCTATCTGTCAGTGTTAGATTCTTCTGCATCATCATTGAGTCCTCAACATTCTTTCGAATAGTCGGATAAATCTCCTTCTTCAACTTTTCAAACAATGCATTCTGCTTCATTTCACTCCTCGCTTTTTTCATGCTGAGTGTGAAAGCCCTCTTGTGCGGGACATTAACACCTATACCCCTTGCACGGCCAGGGGGCTCTTTTGTCTCTAGAGCAATGGACAGAATGTCACATGGCCCTGAGTTCCTGTAGAACCTTCCAGGGATCTTGGAAGCCTCTACCATCACTTCATACAGTTTAGCGTCAAGTGCGTTTTCGAAGTAATAAGTTCCGTCATCATGCCTCTTTGCACGTGCCCGCCAGTAGTCTCTGGTGCATTTGCCCCTGATTTCACTAAAGACCGGATTCCCACCCCGCCACTACTACTTCTTTGTCCTCCTGTTCCCATATTAGTTTCATGTCGTAGTATCCTGCCACACCCATACGGTGGGGGTATATGTTCTTCTTTTGAAGGCCTGATTGCTTGAAACTCTTCTCAGCAAACTCTGGAGTTGCCCAGACCCTTTTGAATTCTCCCTAGTCTTTCTTTGTAATTTGGGGGTATCCGGGGATTGGGTCCTTGCCTTCACTCAAGTACTTCTTGTACAACACGTGCTTCTAATTTCTCCAAGCATCCCTAGCCTTCTTCAGTGCAGCGTATTCCACCTGCATTCTCCACTGCTCTGGAACGTTGAAGTGATCCATGATCTCCCGGACTATCCTTCGTCGTGTTTCTGTGTCAGCCTTCCGAAACCCCGGCAGATTAATGTTGAGCCTTACACTGCCAACAAATCTACACACACTCCTGAACCTCATGTGTGCTTTATCTGGTTTAGTTGAAGCCCAGGACTTTAAATCAATCTCGGTAACTTCATATACACCTTTAGGCTGGTGTGTGGGCTTCCTTGGAGCGTTCCTCCATGTCCTGTCCAGAAGGGTAATTGTTGCAACTCTATCCCGTTCAAGACTACTTGATCCCTCACAATCTGTTGAAGACCCGGGGTTGTCCGAATCAGATGAAGATACATGGCCTGAATGAGTGTTGTCACTGCTACTCGACATCTATAGAGAACACATGCGAAACTCAGGAAAGGAGGATAAGCATAAAACTAACAACTTGGTATCAAGCTTTCTAAACATGCCATGCAATAATTTAGAAAATGTACGGCTAATTTGTTATGTTTGTGTGACTCGGGCACCCGCGATCTGTAAATAGGCAGTAACTTATTGGAACAAATACAACTTATATGTAGTAAGGAAGGTAGACAATGAACATATATACGCTCTCCGTTATTTTATAGCCAATTTTGGGACATACAGAACGAAATTGGAAGATGGATTGCGAGTAAATATGCCTCACCACGATGGAGAGCAGTAACTAACATGCTTCTTAATGCAAACCCGTCCGGACCATAGGAGAGGCGAGGGTTACTGCATCGATATGCTCGAGGGTGGTTGGCGAGCAAACGAAGACGGCGAGACGCGGGCCGCCGCGTGTTGGGAATGGCAGTGGAGGTAGGCTTGATGCCGAAGAGCGGGCACACGGCTGGGTGAGCATGGCGGCGCCAGAGAGGGTTCTACTGTGGATCTGGGGGAGGGGGAGCTGGCGAAGGAGATTGGGTGGACTAGTTGAGTGAAACACGGGCGGACGGTGGGGGGGTGTTGGCGGCCTAGGTGAAAAGGGTGAAAAATATCCCCGACCGCCGCGCACGCGGAAAAGCCTATGCAAATGGTTGCCTCCAAGCGCTTGTGTGCACAAACAGAATAATTTCGTTTGAAATGAAGACGTGAGTTCATTGTTTTGCCTCTAATTTTTTTGCACGTAAACCAATCACAATTTTACCACGGGTTTAATTTGTTGACGCATTTCAGGTCTCGTGTGCTATATGTAAGACATTTTTTGGCATTTACCGTGCATGTGGGCATATAAATCAATTCCTAGCCGGACTGCATTTCCTGTCGAAAGGGATGAGGATTGCCGTTTGATCTGGGAGCATCCAACGGTGTAGACATATGATCCGTGGGGTTTGGGTTCTGGCCAATCAGAACGCACGACTCAGATCGCACGCAGCGAGCGGTGGGCATCGTCCACGGTTTGGTAGGCACACGACTTCCATGTGTGAACCATGTGCTATTTGAAAACATTTTTTTGGGGAAGGGCTATTTGAAAACATGTACATGTGTTGTCCAAAGGGATGAGGATCGCCGTTCGATCAAGGAGAATCCAATGGTGCAGACGTACGATCCGTGGGGTTTGGGTTCTGGCCAATCAGAACGCATGACTCAGATCGCGCGCGTGGCAGAGGGGTGGGGGGTGCATCGGCCACGGTTTAGTGGACACACGGCTTTCGTGAGTGAACCGTGTGCTCTTTGAAAACATTTGCATTACCTAACATCATATGTTTGTTCAAATGAAAAAATGAGTTCATCATTTCACCTCCAATTTCGTACTACTTTGTGTCAGCATGGTAATTAATAAGGAACCTAAGATACTAAATTATGATACTATGCATGCATGCATTACGGAGGTATTGCCGATCATATAGGAGTATCATGCATATATACTCCCTCCTTTCCGGTTTATAGGCTTATCTCAAATTTTTAGTTTTTCCATTTTATAGGCTCAATTTGGTTGTTCCCCATCACATGTCTAGATTCCATGGTGCATTAAATCATTGCATGCAAGTATTAAGATAAAGTTTACCAATGCATGTACTCTATATATACATGCATGTATTGCAATTAATACATTGGAAAACATAAATTTTTGAGGAAAACAAAAGCATTAATTGGGTGTTTTTGCAAACTACAAAAAGTATTCCACCACTCACCATCTACCTTGGTTGGTGAGATTTTTGATTGAGCCCTACTCCCTCCTTTCCGGTTTATAGGGCTCAATTCAAAATTCTCACCAACCAAGGTAGATGGTGAGTGGTGGAATACTTTTTGTAGTTTGCAAAAGCACCTAATTAATGCTCTTGTTTTCCTAAAAAAATTATGTTTATGAATGCATTAATTGCAATGCATGCATAAAGTACATGCATTGGTAAATTTTCTCTTAATTCTTAGGTATCATGGTATATATATGATAGTGTAGCTAGGATACTACTCCCGTAATGCATAGTATCTTAAGTTAACATCTTAGGTTGCCTTACTAATTGTCATGCATCACACAAAGTAGTAGTACAACATTTAATATGACACGGTATCATGATATGATACCACATCCTCTCTTGTGTGCCACATCATCCAGAAAGTCTAGTTGGCATGCATGATACCGCTTATGATAATACCATTACAACTAGCCTAAACCAGAAAGGAGGGAGTATGAGACTAGCCACAATGGAGAGTAGTACACTAGTAACATACACATATCCCTAGACTATATATGTTACTACCTTCATAGTGGGTAGTAACATAAGTGTAGTGTCATGCAAAGTTTCATTTCTTAGGTTACAGACTCATATTGCATTGGGACATGTGATGCTACAGTAACTGGCTAAGTTACTGAAACTATCTCTCTCCTCATTAACTTATTGCCACATAAGCAAGTTTGCTGAGTTGGAGTCAGTGTTACTGCTGAAGTTACTCCCACTGTGGCTAGTCTGATACTAGCTAGTCATCTATGATATACTAGCTACCTCACTAAGAGCATGGTTAATAATACAGGCAAGGGTCGGCTATAAGAAGTTGCCATGTCATATACAGCCAACCTCTTAGCGGGCATGTACAATAATAAGTTCTATATATGTACTAGTTTATCAATAGTTGGCCCACCTTACATCCTCACAAAGTGTCTTGGGTCTCGTGTTGCAGCTGGCTCTACTAACCAAGAGCCCACTTCTCTTCTCTTTCCTCCAACTAATAAGCACATATATATTATTCTATTCCTTATAGCCAGACTACCCATAGTGGGAGTAACATAGGTAGTAACATCACACATATATAGATAAAATAGATGATGTGGCAAGCAATAAATGAAGAAATGGAGGAAAGTGGATATGTGTGATGTTACTACCTATGTTGCTCCCACTGTGGGTATAGTCTTACTATAGTACTTCCTCCATTTTTGTATACAAGGCCACAAACTCATATTACAGGTACCAAGGTAGAAACTAATGGTTATTTAAGCCAATGTTGCAAACTAGTCTTTTCTCCTCGCTTGACGTAACATAGACCAGTAACATTCTATGTTACTACCCATTGTGGCTAGTCTTATGTCACTCTATTGTGTATTACTTGTTGTAATGGATAGTATCACAGAGTAGCTAGTATCATATGTAGTACTTTATTTATATTGTCATGCATGACACATAGTAGCATAACATTTATTATGATATGGTTTCATGATATGGTACTTAACCCTCTCTTTCTTCATTTAATTAATTCTATGACAGCTCATCAAAATTGCCTAGTTGGCATGCATGATACTAGCTATGATACCCCTTACTATAAACCTAGCAAAGGTGTACAGATCATTTGTGTGTCGCTTTGTGACTTTTCATCCATTTGTTCGAGAAGCGGGGAGAAGTTTCAAACATTTCGGACGCGAGGTGCGGCCACTTGCGTTGGCCTAGTTGGTATTTTAAATTACAGAAAATTTAGATGGAGTTAGAACATCATCAAAATTGATGTGTGCATGTGGCGTGCTCTCACGACCCCGTGGAAAAAAATTGGTAAAGTTTGGCACCAGTTTTGAGGACCGCTCCTTCCAAACCGGAACATCTCACATGAAGGATCATGCTTTTCCAAAAGGACACGTGTCAATTCAAACTCCTATGGCCGGTGACTTCATCGTTTGGCCTCATAAAAATTTCCACGGTATGCAATCACCATTATACCATGGGTTTGATTTTCTGGCGCATTTCAGGTATTGTTAGCTATATTTAAGACATTTTTTAGATTAACGTGCATTTTGTGCATAAAAATAAAATTACAACCGAAACTGCATGTGCTGTCGGAAGGAATGAGGATCGCCGTTCGATCTGGGAGCATCCAACGGTGCAGACGTACAATCCGTGGGGTTTGGGTTCTGGCCAATCAGAAAGCACGACTCAGATCGTGGGCAGGGTGGCGGGGTTTTGTCGGCACACGGGTTTCATCAATGAACCGTGTGCTATTCGCAAACCAGATTGCATATTTTTGTTCACACATACTGTAGTGAGATCGATTGAGTGTGCTACCTCTATGATATAATAATAATAATAATAATAATAATAATAATGAAAAACAGTTCATATTCATTGCCTGAGCTGACAGCATATCAAGGTCAACATATTAACGATTCTTACATCAACAGAAAATCGGGCATAACTCACAAATTCAGTACACGCGACAGTTCTAAATTGAACGGATTAAGTTGCAGGGTAGGCATAAATACTAGTCTCATGGCTTAATTCCCATGTACATGGGGGAATTGGGATCATTAAGTTGACCCCGAATGAAATTTGGGTTTTTGATGATTTTACGCTGCTCTGTTGCATGGGTGCGTGATTCCTTGGATGGCAACTCATCAAATTCATCGTACTCATTCTCATCGGCAACATCGTTGACACCCAGTACCCTTCTCTTCCCATGCATCACTAAATGGTCGTTCTTATGCAAGGGGTCTTCCACAAAGAAAATCTGGGTAGCATCGCTGGCAAGAATGAATGGGTCTGTGTGATATGCCATTGTTGTCCTGTTAACACAGGTCTTCCTGTACTCATCAATCCTTACCTGACCAAGAGGGATCCATGCGCACCTGAAAAATGCCACATATAGTCAAACTCCCAAATCTCCTTGATGGTTCCATAGTATACCCTTTTATCAGCTTCATTTATAGTCATGCATTCTATTCGAACAGAGCTGTTCTGATACGAGGTCTTCTTATCATGTTCCTCAGTGTAGAACGTGTATCCATTTATGTCATATGCTTGGTACGTCAACACCGTAGGTGATTGCTTTTGTGCCAACCACGTATCAATGTCATCGATGGATCCTTGTGCCAAACGATTCTTCAGCCATTCGGAGAACTTCTTAGTGTGCTCCTTCATCTCCACTTCTTATGAAGGCACCATTGGTAAGAAGCTTTGGCGTATCTCCGCCAAGTGTTCTTCGGCATAAGCGATGAGAACTGGGTTGTTAAGCAGTACCGTCAAATGGGCTTTCTCTGCCAATTCTTCGGGTGCAGCCATTTCTGTGCCAGCAAGGACCAGCTTACCTTTCAGCCTTCCTCGTGGCGAGAGAGGGGCAAACCTATATGTCTTTGTTTCATGTATTCAGTGCAAAACTCAACCACCTCCTCCACGGTATAACCTTGTAGGATGCTTGCCTCTGGATGGTTTCGGTTCCGACAAAAGCGCTTCAGTATTCCCATGAACCGCTCGAAGGGATACATGTTGCGAAGAAACACAGGACCACAATACTTTATCTCGTCGACAAGGTGCACAGTGAGATGGACCATGACATCAAAGAATGACGATGGGAAAAACATCTCTAGGTTGGACAGTATTCTTGCAATATCATCTTGCATACGATCCAACTCTTCAGGATTTACAACTTTCTGCCATAGTTGGTTGAAGAAATCACAGAGGTCAATGAGTGTGTTTCTTATATCTTTGTCCATCATATTCCTGATGGCCACTGGGAGGATTTGTGTCAACATTACATGGCAATCATGTGACTTAATGTGTCCCAACTTCATTTTACTTGAGCTCATATCCACGAGGCTTCTGATGTTTGCGCAGTAGGAAGAGGGTGTCTTAACTGACAACAAATAGGTGAAGAACTATGTTGCTTATTTTCTACTGAAATTGTAACTCTGGCGAGCTTTGATGAATTTGTCATCATCCTCTGCTTCACTCTTGCGTTGTGATTGATCAGCAAGCATATCGAGCCATGAACCGTCACCATCCTTTTTTACCTTTAATCTTGAGCAGAGTACCAAGGATGCTTTCACATACGTTCTTCTCTACATGCATGACATCGATGCAGTGACGTACACGTAGAATCTCCCAGTAAGGTAATTTCCAGAACAACAATTTCTTCTTAAACACTTGATCCTTGGGTGTTACTTTCACCGTCAAAGGGTGGTTCTTGCTAAGCACAACATTAATTTTTTAGCCATGTTGTGGACCACCTCCCCTTCATAGTGTCTTGGGACCTCAGCTGCCTCTGTCGTACCATCAAATTCAGCTTTCATCTTTCGGTATGGGTGAGTTTTCCGTAAGAACCTACGATGACGCAAATACACTGTTTTGCACAAGTTGGGAAGTCTTCTGCTAGCTGCCCTATCCATGCATGTGACACACCCTACATCTCCCCTTGTTTTCTGCGCCGATGTGTTGCCTAATTTTGGCATATCTCGAATGGTGTGCACCAGCATCGCATGTAGATCGAAAATCTCCTTTCTATAAGCATCATAACATTTTACAGCAAACGCTTCTATCCACACTGTCAGCGGTTCTTCTACCAGTAGCTGAAAGTAAATGTCGATGTCATTTCTAGGTTGCTTCAGGCCTTGGATAATCATTGACATCATAGTGTATTTTTCTTCATACACAACCAAGGAGCTAGGTTATATATGCACAGAAGCACCAGCCATGTGCTATGATTGGTGCTCATATCGCCAAAAGGATTCATCCCGACAGTACACTCCCCGAGCCTTATACTTCTAGGATCCTTGGCAAAATTTTCAAACTTGTTGTCAATTAATTCCCACTGAGCCCCATCTTTCGGGTGCCTCATAAACCTATCCGCAATTCGCTCATCATGATGCCACCACAACCTCTTTGCCTCTCTAGTGTTTGCAAACAAACGCCTCAACCTTGGAATTAAAGGCAAGTACCAAACAACCTTGAACGGGATTCCTGTCTTGGTCTCATCATCCAATTTGTACTTGTCCTTTGCTCTCCCGCGCTTGTATCGTGCATGCTTGCATGTGGGACATGCACGATAATCTTTGTACTCACCATAGTACAATATACAATCATTCACACAAGCATGTATCTTCTGTACTTCAAGTTCCAATGGGCAAACAATTTTCTTCGCTTCATTCGTGCTTTTGGGGAGCACATTATCTTCTAGAAGAATTTCTTTCAAAAGTCCTAACATCTTTGTGAAGCCCTTGTTTGATAGACCGTTTGCTGCTTTAAATTTGAGAAGCACTAGGGTGGCACTCAACCTGGAATATTTCTTTTTGATCCTGGATACAATTCCTTCTTGGAGTCTGCATCAATGGTTGGCACATCCTTGTACCCAAGCATATCCTTTTCTGGGCCCTCAAAATCTGCAATCATCGCAGCAAAATCTGGCACATCAAGATCGTCATCATCTGCATGGACGTCTTGGTTTTCCGATGGGCGTTTCAGCTTTCCGGTGTTCCATTGGTAGCTTGACGCATCTGCCCCGATGTTAGATTCAACATCCATGTGACACTGAATGGGGTTTGGCATCTCGCTGCCCTGGGTATCTTCATCCATGACCTCCTCTTCACCGTGTCTGGTCCAACGTGTATATCCATCCATGAATCCCCTAGAGACTAAGTGCATCTGGACATCTTCAATGTCATGTGACTTTGTATTGGCACAATCAGTACATGGACACAGGATGTAATCCGCATAACCAATTCTCCTCTTTGTACTTTCAGCCAAATTCATGAACTCTGTCACGCCACTGATAAAATCTACGGTTTTCCGATTCTTCATCCATCGAGATCGTTCCATCTGCAGCAGACGAATGGTAATTAAAAACAAAACAACAACATTAATACATGGATTAACAGCTGCCCAGAGATTCGTGCATAAATCACAAGGTTTTATTTTAATAATTACTGAGGACGCTCCATGTTGTTATCCAGACGTGCAATGACAAAAATTAATGGCCAGTCAATTTACACGTAGAGTACTAGTACAACACTACACTTAGGAATTGAATACCTTAATTAAGCCACTCACGAAAAGAATACCTTAATTAATTAGCCGTGTGGCAACCGCCACCCAGCAGACTGACAAGCGCGATGCGGCGACATGCTGAGACAACACGGTCGAGGAGCAAAGCTTAGTGCGGCTGCCGCCTGAAGTTCGACCTCCACTATCCCGCCATTGACCGCGATGGATGTGCTCGAATCACGCCGCTGCCGACCTCGATGGTTGAGCTCCTCCTATCTCCCGCCGCAGACTGAGGATTGACCTTCTATGACGCCGCCACCGCCCACCAACCGAGGATTGACCTCTTCTCTGGTAGCGGCTGCCTAGGCCGCCGCCGCCATCTCTATATGTAGAGCAGCTATTTTTTTACGGATATCTGCGGAGCGGCTGTTTACACGGTATCTCACCATAACTCAATTATATGGACAGGGTAGTACATCACATACGGTTATGTAGCGGCAACCGTGTCTAACCTACATTGTCTTCTCACACGGTTTGGTGCGGAAATCATGTGTGACATTGTAATACCTAACACAAACGACATGTACAAACAGTGTGCCGTATACAACATATATATAGTGCCATTAGTAGTTCCCGACCGTTAGCTTATCTCCACAGTTTCCCCATCTCCCCAAATCCTCACATAGCCCCCAAATTCCCTCGTGTGGCACTGACATTGGGGGAATGCGGACGAGTGGTGCTGATGGTTTCGGTGCGGCTGCTCCTGCTCGTATCGCCGCCACGACGGTGGTCGCCGCTGAGCACTTGCTTAAGGTCATCAGAAGGCAGGTGTACTACGAATCCGAATCATCCTGTCAGGTTCCAATCTATCCCGATCTTTTTTAGCATGTCCAAAGTATAGATCCTTGCTGAATGACCCTCCCCTCTCCCCCCAGGAAAGCGATCTGCCACCAGATTCGGAGCTTGACTCCAGACTCCCACAACACGAGTTCGACTTCGAGTTTTGCGCCACCGAGAAGTACCAAAAGGTGAGTTGTGTGCACGGGCACACTCCCGCTCGACGTGTATGCACGGAGGGATTCGACATTGGCAGGCGGTTTCTCAGTTGCCCCTTAGAGGTTAGTACTAATTAAGTTCATCATTTTACTTCAGTTAATGCCACCGCTCATCCAGAATACTATTTAACATTGGCAGGGATATGAGGCTTGTGCCTTTGTTAACTGGCTGGATGAAGAATGGCATGGCAGGGCTTGGAGTGTTATCACCAAGGTCGCAGAAGATAACATAAAGCTAAAGAAGAAACTAGCTGGTCTATAATGTACAATCAGTACGATGAAAGCAAGAAAGAATCAATCACATGCAATAGATGAAAGCAAGAGACAAGAAGGAACTAGCATGTGTAGTTGTGGTTGTCGCATTAGCCATGTTCCATGCGCTGTTTGCAATGATGATTAGGGGTTTTGTTTGACAGTATTGCTAAAGCACATCTAGATGTGCTCTAAGTAATGCACATCTAGGTCATATGCCATTGATGTTATGTGAAGATTCGTGCAGATATTTTTCTTTGTATATTTTCTTTTCCTTTCTAGTTTGATTATTACTAGCTTTATCAATAAGAAGAGCTCAATGTATTGCTTGCCAACTGTCCTACTCCGTTCGTACCGGTACCGGTGCATAATCCCAAAAATCGTTCCTTGTTTTTGTCCTGAAAAAGGAAACTAGCCAAATAGCCAACAGGAGTCATGCGCAACCCCGGGAATTTGGAGCGACTGGGTACAAATAATTGTGGTTGATTAAATCAGCGGTTAGATAATATGTCAACCCCCGCTTCAATTGGCACTTCCTCTTCTCTGCATACCCAGCTTAAGTGTCCACCATCTTCATCGTCCCCATAGGCCGCGCTACACACTGGCACACACTCTGCAGCCTTGTCGAGCGATAGCAAGGACGACAGTTTGGCCAGCAGTCTAGCGCCCGGTGATAGGTCAACATCGGAATCATCCCGCTTGTCTTCCATGAGTCCGGCGCAAGCCCAAACCTCGATTATATCCGGTTCATGGAAGGGACACTGCCTCCAGAGTCGTCAGACGACAACCATACGGACGAGGAGCCGTCGGAGGACGAAGAAGAGGACGATGATGACGAGGAGGAGGAATGGTCAAATGAGGAGGAGGACGACGACATCAACGATGATGACGACGGCGCCAGCGATGAAAAGCCAACGGTCAACGGCAAGAAGCGTCCTTGCCAAGATGATGTCGCGGGGCCATCAACCAAGAACAACAAGAAGAATGACTAAATTAAGCAGACTATATATATCTCTGTTTATCCTGTCAATCTCATCACAGACGGTTAGTAATATGTATTCGACAGAGATCTTCTAAATTATCGCCAACAGGTTGGTTTGTTGAACTGTGGGCCCTGACGAGCACACAATTCACAAAAAAAGATCGTATGGTTGTCTATAATGATCGCACACAATTCTGATTACCGACCTGTTTGCCAGGTATCACACACATCTTGTTATGCCGAATCATTTGTGTTCACCTCACTCATCACAAACGGTTCATCAGAGTGAAATGTATGTCGTATATCGCACACACCTTGATCTGGCTGCCCGTTTCTGTTGCTCTATCTCATCGCAAATAGTTCGTGTAGATCAACCGTATGCCCCTCATTGCACACACAACTATAATCTGAATCATGTTTGATGTATCATTCATCGCAAACGTTTTGCATCATTTCTGATGGTTTACATACAACACTGTTTACGATTATTGCTTCGCACACAGTTTCTCGAAGGGTCTGTGATCGTAGTGTCGCGTTAGCAGCATCCTGCAGTAGTGTAAGACACCCATGCCAACCAAAATTGTACTCACTGAAGACACAAATGGTATTCCTTTCGACCCATCTATTTACCGCTCTATGATTGGTTCATTGCTTTATCTTTGTGTATCTAGACCAGACATCATGTTTAGTGTATGCATGTGTGCTAGATTTCAAGCTTCCCCTAGGGAAAGTCATCATAAGGCAGTTAAGCATATTCTTAGATACCTTGTTCACACCCCAAAGTTGGGTCTATGGTACCCCAAGGATGCTAAGTTTGATCTCATTGGGTACACGGATGCGGATTGGGTTGGAGACAAAGTGGATTGTAAGTCCACCTCCGACGCATGTCAGTTTCTTGGACGCTCCTTGGTTAGTTGGTATTCGAAGAAACAAAATTGTCTTGCCCTCTTCACCGTAGAACCTGAATACATTACAACAACCAGTTGTGCAACTCAATTACTATGGATGAGGCAAACTTTGAAGGATTACGGTATCACCTATAGGCATGTACCTCTTCTATGTGGTAATGAAAGTGCCGTCAATATCACTGAGAACCCCAAAGATCATACCCGCACCAAGCACATTGATATTAGGTATCATTTCTTGAGAGATCATGTGGAAAAAGGTGACATTGATATTGCTCATGTTGGCACAGATATGCAACTTGAAGACATTTTCACCAAGCCATTGGATGAAGCAAGGTTTTTTCAACTTAGGCGTGAACTTGGTATCTTGGAGCTTGGTAATATTGTGTGAAATCTAGTACCCATTCATGCATGAACTTAATGTCTTGTCTTGATGTAGGCATATATTTAGTGGGAGACATTCAATTCATGAGTATTCTCACCCTACATAATGCATAAATAGAACAAACACTCTCAAAGTTATCATGGTTCTCGAACTATGGTGCTTTAACATGATGGAGTCGTGATTATGTGCCCAAAGTCGACATCTTTGCGGTACTATGTTCCATATGCTCAAACATGGTGACCTCGGTCACTGCTTGTAAATTTCTTATATGGACCTTTCTTTACTCAATATTGTTGGGTTTTTATTACATCTTAGTATGGCCTTAGATTTCTCAGGTTTTCACCCTATAAATCTCTACAAAAACTCCTTGGCGGAGTCTATATCAAATTATATGTGTTTGGCCCCTTACAAATCTTCCCCCTGCCTAGTCTTTCTGTCCAGTGGCCGGACATCTGGCTCCTCAGCCAGACATCCGGGCCCTGGGGAAAATTCCTCTACTGCTCAAACTTCCACCGCGGACTTCCAGTGGCCGGACATCCGGGCCCTGAACCTTTTTGCTTGCTGATTTCCACACGCCAGATATTCGGGCTTGTCCCCGGATGTCCGGCCCGATGGCCCTGGTTTTTCTGCTCTCTGACCTCTACATGTCGGATATCCGGGCCAGGACCCTGGATGTCCGGCCCGTCGCCCGCAGCCACATAAAACAGGGGAGGGGCTTGGGATTTGGGGGCAGTTTCCCACTATCTCTCCCGTTGCTCTCCCCATCTCTTCAAGCCGCCGTCGTCGGGTGGTGCTCCAGCGCTGCCCCGGCCCTCTCCTCCGTCCTTCGGCCCCGATCTCCTGCCCACGGCTTCTTCTCCTCCCGATCTACGTTTCCATCCAATCCTTTTCTTGGGTGGTGGTGTGAATCACTCGGGAGGAACCGGTGTATTGTGGGATTCACCGCCGGAGTTCCTCATGGCGCGTACCAAGAACTGCGGCCCCGAGCGGCCCGAGCCTTCTTCCCGGGGTATGGATGCTATCTCTCTTGCATTGTTCTCTTGTTGTGACCAAATCATCTTAGGGCTTCATTATCTCTCATGTATATCTTGGCATATCTCTCTCTCTCTCTAGAGTATTGGTGTCTCTCGGCTAAGCCTAAAATCTCTCTATGTACTCGGCTAATCAACTTAATCATGGGGATGTCAACATTTTGATCTACCACTTGGACTTGTCCTATGGTCATGATCGAAAATGTTCATCCCACTGTTTAATTTGTGTTATCCTTGTTCATACTTTTTGGCGCCTTCTCATTGGGACCTCTCATTATCCGTTTCTGTGGCTCGCCGACAAGGCTCAACCGACTCCGATGAACATGCTCAGCCTAAGAAGAAGAAGAAGACCACCACCAAGAAGAAGAAGTGGGCACCATCCACCAGTCCGTCCACCTCGGATCTAGATGATGAGTACTATGTTGGGGAGGAAGATGATGACTTTGCTCCAAGACACTCTGTTGGCCAGTCCAAGCCTAGCAATAGGAGGGCACCGGTGCCTCAAGTCCGTGGTGTTGCAATGCCTGTGGTCCATGGTCTTCGCATCTCAATGGAACTTCCCGACATCGGGGACCGCCTCACACATGACTTCACCACCGTGGGGGTTGGTCCATACCTTGAGTTCTGATGAGATACCAACCAATATGAGATGGTGCCTGATGCCGAGGATCCTCGGTTCCATACTCGGACGCAGCAAGATCTTTACTCAAGTTTCGTCCATGGTCGTGGGCTTGCCCCTCACAAATACCTGGATCTTCCATTCATGCTTGATCATCCTGCCATGTTCCCTGACAACACCGTCAAAATCATTGATGACATGACTCTAGGTCAAGCCATGACCTTCAAGTGTGATTGGAATGAAGCTGCCATCCTTCAGTTCTATGCCACCTGCTTCTTTGGGCCAGACAACACTCTCATATGGATGACTGATGACACTGTGTTGAGCATCACCTATGACCGTTTTGTTCAGATTTTGGGCTTCTCCGGTGTTGGTCATCACATTCATAGTATGGATCCTCGCTATAGACCCAAAGGGATTGACGCATGCATGGCTCTTCTTAAGCCCATCTCTCAGCTCACTGAAGAGGAACGTGCATATCCACCCAATGAGTCATCCATTTTCCAGTCTCCCTACTGCATTCTCTATCAGTGTGTGCTTCACACTCTCTATCCAAAGAAGGGAGATCGCTCAAGTGCTCGCAACTACTCTGTTGATCTGATGGTACGTATGCATGATGCACCTACTGAGCCTCTTGACACCGCTCACTATATTTGGCATGAGATTCGTCTCTCTGGCTTCATTCAGACGCGCAAATTCCCACATGCTCCATTCATTCAGGCCATCATTGATCACACTGCTTCATTTGAGGTTGCTAAGACCGTTGGGCATTCCATTTGGAAGCCTCCCATCCACATGCGCATGGCTGCTCCTGCACCGGCTGCTGCACCTCGACCACCTAGGAAGCCTGCTGGTGGGTCTCAACCCACTGCTTCCTCCGTGTCTTCTTCCTCATCTGCTCCTCATGGACATCTTGCCTTGTTCTTTGGCAAGGCTCGGTCTGCTATCATGAAGGCAATCACTTTCAGCTGTCAGTAGAATCATGATGTTCAGAAGCGCCTCATCATCTCCAAGAATCAGCTCAAGCAGCGCCTCCGTGACCGTGGGAGTCCCGTGAGTGATGATGAACCTCTTTCCGCGGCTCCGTCCACTTCCACCTTCGGTTTCCCGTCTCATGACGAGTACCCCGAGTTCTTTTGTGATGATGATGACTTTCGCCAGGAGTGATCGAGTCTGTTTTGGTTCTTCACCCCTTTTTGCTTATTGCTGTCAAAGGGGGAGAAGTAGTATCTTAGTATGTTCATGCTATGATGTGTTGGCTATTTGTGTTAGCTACTATTATTCAAACTTTTTATGTTGCTACCTATGGTACTTGATCGTGTGAGACTATGTTATTATGTTGCTACCTATGGTACTTGATCGGTTGAGACTATGTTATTATCTTGTGGCTATGAAATGTTTTTAGTCTATGTATTATGGTGGTTTCATGTGTGCATGTCTCTCACATTTATATCTCTTTGAGCTACATATGCTATCATAAGAAGTTTGTGTTGTACATCCTAACATATTCATCTCATGCACACAATGAGGGGGAGCTAAAAGCAAATAGAAACATAAATATACTTTGTACTTTTGCTCTCATGTTTGTCAATTCTAAGATTATTTATTGCATCTATGATACTACATGTATGATTGTCATCAACAAACAAAAATGTGGAGATTGAAAGAGCAATCATGCCCTTACATCATATTTTGATGTTGATGACAATATACATGTAGGGGACTAACAATGGTTGTCAAGTAAATCTCAGGTGTTCATCCCCGGTTCATCAAACAGTGTGGATCAAGAGCATACAAAGTGATTTTACTCAAGGATCAAGTATCAAAATTGATTACATATTTGTTTTCTTGAGTATAGGATCCCACACTATTAAGAGGGGATCGATAGGGTTAGTTTAATGCTTGCCCATGCCACAAACCTCCTTCCCAAAAATGCACATGCTCCATCTCTATACTCTCTGTGTTTTTGTCTCTGGCCTGCCGGATGTCCTGGCTTCAAGCCGGATATCCGGGCCTCACGCCGGATATCCGGCCTGCTTGCCGGATATTCGGGCCTAGCTATCCAGAGAGCACTTT
Organism: Triticum dicoccoides; assembly: GCF_002162155.2. NCBI lineage: Eukaryota > Viridiplantae > Streptophyta > Magnoliopsida > Poales > Poaceae > Triticum > Triticum dicoccoides. The sequence goes on along the minus strand of NC_041388.1, from coordinate 304,353,318 downwards.
GTGCTTGTGCTTCTTGCCGGATGTCCGGCCATCTACGCCGGATGTCCGGGCTCCCCTTGCACCCCGTATTTCCGGGCTTTCTTGCCGGATGTCCGACTTGTGCTATCCAGAAGCCGTTTTTCATCTTGGTGAAATTGTCGGATGTCCGGCCATGTGCCGGATGTCCGGGGTTACCTGATATGCCGGATGTCCGGGCTTGGCCCCCGGATGTCCTACCCCTCTGTTTTCTGCTCTGCTTCTACCTTGTTCTTCGAGTGCCTTGCTAGGCTGGATGTCCGTCCCCTAGCCCGGATGTCCGGCCTGCCCATTCACTTGCACTACAACGGCCATATTTGTGCTCACACTATATACGGCCCTTCTCCCCCACGGGAGTGGGTTGACCATTCACTTTGAACAAACTCTAGAACACATCTCACTCTCTCTATCTCTCTCACGTCTCCACACCAAATCTTAGATCCCCAAGGGATTTGAGAGCATTTGAGAGAAGTTATCCGACTAAATGATAGATCCACTCCTTCCCCTTCTTTGTACCAAAGGAATTCGTGATTTGAGCAAGTCTTGAGCTTTTCCCCATCATTCTTGTTACTCTTGGAGGTTGGAGACTCCTAGGAGGTAGGAGTCATTCAGAGAGGAATTGACCATTGTGATTACCCCTGGAAAAGTTTGTGAGGGTTTGGAGACCACCCTAAGGTCTACCACTAGTGGTTGAGAAACGCCACCGTGGTGTTGTCTCAAAGGGAGAATAGGGCGAGCCTTCGTGGCGTTGGTGTCCCTTCGTGGTAAAATCCACCTCTCTAACGGTGACGTAGCTTCCCTCCAAGGAAGTGAACATTGGCATACATCATCGTGTCCCGGAGTTGCGGTTATTCCTAACCCTAACTCTCTACTGTTGGGGAACATAGAAGAATTTTAAAATTTCCTACGCATCACCAAGATCAATCTATGGAGTCATCTAGCAACGAGGGAGAGAGGAGTGCATCTACATACCCTTGTAGATCACGAGCGGAAGCGTTCAAGAGAACGGGGATGATGGAGTCGTACTCGACGTGATTCAAATCACCGATGACCAAGTGCCGAATGGACAGCACCTCCGCGTTCAACACACGTACGGTTGGGAAGACGTCTCCTCCAAGTTGATCTAGCAAGGGGAAGGAGAGGTTGATGAAGATCCAGCAGCACGACGGCGTGGTGGTGGAAGCAACGGTGATCTCGGTAGGGCTTCGCCAAGCGCAAGGGAGATGGAGGAGTGTCACATGAGGGAGAGGGAGAGGCCAGGGACTTGGGTGTGCAGCCCTCCCTCCCCCCACTATATATAGGGTGCCTAGGGGGGGCGCCGGCCCTAGGAGATCCAATCTCCTAGGGGGGGGCGGCCAAGGGGGTGCCTTGCCCCCCAAGGCAAGGGTGACGCCCCCACCCCTAGGGTTTCTAACCCTAGGCGCAGGGGGACGCCCAAAGGGGGGCGCACCAGCCCACTAGGGGCTGGTTCCCCTCCCACTTCAGCCCATGGGGCCTTCCGATATAGGTGGCCCCACCCGGTGGACCCCCGGGACCCTTCCGGTGGTCCCGGTACAATACCGGTGACCCCCGAAACCTTCCCGATGGCCGAAACTGGACTTCCTATATATAAATCTTTACCTCCGGACCATTTCGGAACTCCTTGTGACGTTCGGGATCTCATCCGGGACTCCGCACAACTTTCGGGTTACCATGTGCTAATATCTCTACAACCCTAGCGTCACCGAACCTTAAGTGTGTAGACCCTACGGGTTCGGGAGACATGCAGACATGACCGAGAAGCCTCTCCGGTCAATAACCAACAGCGGGATCTAGATACCCATGTTGGCTCCCACATGCTCCACGATGATCTCATCGGATGAACCACGATGTCGAGGATTCAATCAATCCGTATACAATTCCCTTTGTCAATCGGTATGTTACTTGCCCGAGACTCGATCGTCGGTATCCCAATACCTTGTTCAGTCTCGTTACCGGCAAGTCACTTTACTCGTACCGTAATGCATGATCCCGTGATCAACCACTTGATCACATTGAGCTCATTATGATGATGCATTACCGAGTGGGCCCAGAGATACCTCTCCGTCATACGGAGTGACAAATCCCTGTCTCGATTCGTGCCAACCCAACAGACACTTTCGGAGATACCTGTAATGTACCTTTATAGTCACCCAGTTATGTTGTGACATTTGGCACACCCAAGGCACTCCTACGGTATCCGGGAGTTGCACAATCTCATGGTCTAAGGAAATGATACTTGACATTCAGAAAAGCTACAACAAATGAACTATACGATCTTTGAGCTATGCTTAGGATTGGGTCTTGTCCATCACATCATTCTCCTAATGATGTGATCTCGTTATCAATGACATCCAATGTCCATAGTCAGGAAACCATGACTATCTTTTGATCAACGAGCTAGTCAACTAGAGGCTCACTAGGGACGTGTTGTGGTCTATGTGTTCACACATGTATTGTGATTTCCGGATAACACAATTATAGCATGAACAATAGACAATTATCATGAATAAAGAAATATAATAATAACCATTTTATTATTGCCTCTAGGGCATATTTCCAACAGTCTCCCACTTGCAGTAGAGTCAATATTCTAGTTACATTGTGATGAATCGAACACCCATGCAGTTCTGGTGTTGATCATGTTTTGCTCTAGGGAGAGGTTTAGTCAACGGATCTGCTACATTCAGGTCCATATGTACTTTACAAATCTCTATGTCTCCATTTTGAACACTTTCACGAATGGAGTTGAAGCGACGTTTGATATGCCTGGTCTTCCTGTGAAACCTGGGCTCCTTGGCAAGGGCAATAGCTCCAGTGTTGTCACAGAAGAGAGTCATCGGGCCCGATGCATTGGGTAGGACTCCTAGGTCGGTAATGAACTCCTTCACCCAGACTGCTTCTTGTGCTGCCTCCGAGGCTGCCATGTACTCCGCTTCACATGTAGATCCCGCCACAATGCTTTGCTTGCAACTGCACCAGCTTACTGCTCTGCCATTCAAAATATACACGTATCCGGTTTGTGACTTAGAGTCATCCAGATCCGTGTCGAAGCTAGCATTGACGTAACCCTTTACGACGAGCTCTTCATCACCTCCATGAACGAGAAACATTTCCTTGGTCCTTTTTAGGTACTTTAGGATATTCTTGACCGCTGTCCAGTGTTCCATGCCGGGATTACTTTGGTACCTTCCTACCAAACTTACGGCAAGGTTTACATCAGGTCTGGTACACAGCATAGCATACATGATAGACCCTATGGCCGAGGCATAGGGGATGACACTCATCTTTTCTCTATCTTCTGCCATGGTCGTGCATTGAGCCGTGCTCAATCTCGTACCTTGCAATACAGGCAAGAACCCCTTCTTTGACTGATCCATTTTGAACTTCTTCAATATCTTGTCAAGGTACGTACTCTGTGAAAGACCAATGAGGCGTCTCGATCTATCTCTATAGATCTTGATGCCTAATATATAAGCAGCTTCTCCAAGGTCCTTCATTGAAAAACACTTGTTCAAGTAGGCCTTTATGCTCTCCAAGAATTCTATATCATTTCCCATCAATAGTATGTCATCCACATACAGTATGAGAAATGCTACAGAGCTCCCACTCACTTTCTTGTGAATGCAGGCTTCTCCATAAGTCTGCATAAACCCAAACGCTTTGATCATCTCATCAAAATGAATGTTCCAACTCCGCGATGCTTGCACCAGCCCATAAATCGAGCGTTGGAGCTTGCACACCTTGTCAACATTCTTAGGATCGACAAAACCTTCCGGCTGCATCATATACAATTCTTCCTTAAGGAAACCATTAAGGAATGCCGTTTTGACGTACATTTGCCATATCTCATAATCATAGAATGCGGCAATTGCTAACATTATTCGGACGGACTTCAGCTTCGCTACGGGTGAGAAAGTCTCATCGTAGTCAACCCCTTGAACTTGTCGATAACCCTTAGCGACAAGCCGAGCTTTATAGATGGTCACATTACCATCCGCGTCTGTCTTTTTCTTAAAGATCCATTTATTTTCTATGGCTTGCCGATCATCGGGCAAGTCAGTCAAAGTCCACACTTCGTTTTCATACATGGATCCTATCTGGGATTTCATGGCTTCCAGCCATTTGTCGGAATCCGGGCCCGCCATCGCTTCTTCATAGTTCGAAGGTTCACCGTTGTCTAACAGCATGATTTCCAAGACAGGGTTGCCGTACCACTCTGGTGCGAAACGTGTCCTCGTGGACCTACAAAGTTTAGTAGTAACTTGATTTGAAGCTTCATGATCATCATCATTAGCTTCCTCTCTAATCGGTGCAGGCACCTCAGGAACATTTTCTTGAGCTGCGCCACTTACCGGTTCAATAGGTAATACTTCATCAAGTTCTACTTTCCTCCCACTTATTTCTTTCGAGAGAAAACTCTTTCTCTATAAAGGACCCATTCTTGGCAACAAAGATCTTGCCTTTGGATCTGAGGTAGAAGGTATACCCAATAGTTTCTTTAGGGTATCGTATGAAGACGCATTTTTCTGACTTGGGTTCGAGCTTTTCAGGTTGAAGTTTCTTGACATAAGCATCGCATCCCCAAACTTTTAGAAATGACAGCTTATGTTTCTTCCCAAACCATAATTCATACAGTGTCATCTCAACGGATTTCGACGGAGCCCTATTTAAAGTGAATGCGGTAGTCTCTAAAGCATAGCCCCAAAATGATAGCGGTAAATCGGTAAGAGACATCATAGATCGCACCATATTAATAGAGTGCGATTACGATGTTCGGACACACCATTACGCTGAGGTGTTCCAAGCGGCGTGAGTTGTGAAACTATTCCACATTTTCTTAAATGTGTGCCAAATTCGTGACTCAAGTATTCTCCCCCACGATCTGATCGCAAGAACTTGATTTTCCTGTCACGTTAATTCTCAACCTCACTCTAAAATTCCTTGAACTTTTCAAAGGTCTCAGACTTGTGTTTCATTAAGTAGACATACCCATATCTACTCAAGTCATTAGTGAGGGTGAGAACGTAACGATAGCCACCGCGACCCTCAACACTCATTGGACCGCACACATTAGTATGTATGATTTCCAATAAGTTGGTTGCTCGCTCCATTGTTCCTGAGAACGGAGTCTTGGTCATTTTACCCATGAGGCATGGTTCGCACGTGTCAAATGATTCGTAATCAAGAGACTCTAAAAGTCCATCTGCATGGAGCTTCTTCATGCGTTTGACACCTATGTGACCAAGGCGGCAGTGCCACAAGTATGTGGGACTATCATTATCAACCTTACATCTTTTGGTACTCACACTATGAATATGTGTAGCATTACGCTCGAGATTCATTAAGAATAAACCATTCACCATTGGAGCATGACCATAAAACATATCTCTCATATAAATAGAACAACCATTATTCTCGGATTTAAATGAGTAGCCATCTCGTATTAAACGAGATCCTGATACAATGTTCATGCTCAAAGCTGGCACTAAATAACAATTATTGAGGTTTAAAACTAATCCCGTAGGTAAATGTAGAGGTAGCGTGCCGACGGCGATCACATCGACCTTGGAACCATTCCCGACGCGCATCGTCACCTCGTCCTTCGCCAGTCTCCGCTTATTCCGCAGCTCTTGCTTTGAGTTATAAATGTGAGCAACCACACTGGTATCAAATACCCAGGAGCTACTACGAGTACTGGTAAGGTACACATCAATTACATGTATATCACATATACCTTTCATGTTGCCGGCCTTCTTGTCCGCTAAGTATTTGGGGCAGTTCCGCTTCCAGTGACCACTTCCCTTGCAATAAAAGCACTCAGTCTCGGGCTTGGGTCCATTCTTTGGCTTCTTCCCGGCAGCTTGCTTACCGGGCGCGGCAACTCCCTTGCCGTCCTTCTTGAAGTTCTTCTTACCCTTGCATTTCTTGAACTTAGTGGTTTTATTCACCATCAATACTTGATGTTCCTTTTTGACTTCTACCTCTGCTGATTTCAGCATTGAATATACCTCAGGAATGGTCTTTTCCATCCCCTGCATATTGAAGTTCATCACAAAGCTCTTGTAGCTCGGTGGAAGCGACTAAAGGATTCTGTCAATGACCGCGTCATCCGGGAGATTAACTCCCAGCTGAGTCAAGCGGTTATGCAACCCAGACATTCTGAGTATGTGCTCACTAACAGAACTATTTTCCTCCATCTTACAGCTGAAGAACTTGTCGGAGACTTCATATCTCTCGACCCGGGCATGAGCTTAGAAAACCATTTTCAGCTCTTCGAACATCTCATATGCTCCGTGTCGCTCAAAACGCTTTTGGAGCCCCGGTTCTAAGCTGTAAAGCATGCCGCACTGAACGAGGGAGTAATCATTAGCACGTGTCTGCCAAGCGTTCATAACGTCTTGGTTCTGTGGGACGGGTGCGTCACCTAGCGGTGCTTCTAGGACATAATCTTTCTTGGCGCTATGAGGATGATCCTCAAGTTCCGGACCCAGTACGTATAGTTGCTGCCATTGTCTTTCAGCTTGGTTTTCTCTAGGAACGCGTTGAAGTTGAGGACAACATTGGCCATTTGATCTACAACACATATTGTAAAGATTTTAGACTAAGTTCATGATAATTAAGTTCATCTAATCAAATTATTCAATGAACTCCCACTCAGATAGACATCCCTCCAGTCATCTAAGTATAACATGATCCGAGTTAACTAGGCCATGTCCGATCATCACGTGAGACGGACTAGTCAACTTCGGTGAACATCTTCATGTTGATCGTATCTTCTATACGACTCATGCTCGACCTTTCGGTCTTCTGTGTTCCGAGGCCATGTCTGTACATGCTAGGCTCGTCAAGTCAACCTAAGTGTATTGCGTGTGTAAATCTGGCTTACACCCATTGTATTCAAATGTTAGAATCTATCACACCCGGTCATCACGTGGTGCTTCGAAACAACGAACCTTCGCAACGGTGCACAGTTAGGGGGAACACTTTCTTGAAATTTTACGAGGGATCATCTTATTTAATCTACCGTCGTTCTAAGCAAATAAGATGTAAAACATGATAAACATCACATGCAATCAAATAGTGACATGATATGGCCAATATCATTTGCTCCTTTGATCTCCATCTTCGGGGCTCCATGATCATCATTGTCACCGGCATGACACCATGATCTCCATCATCATGATCTCCATCATCGTGTCTTCTTGAAGTTGTCACGTCAACTATTACTTCTACTACTATGGCTAACGCTTTATCAATAAAGTAAAGTAACTACATGACGTTTATGTTGACACGCAGGTCATAAATAAATAAAGACAACTCCTATGGCTCCTACCGGTTGTCATACTCATCGACATGCAAGTCGTGATTCCTATTACAAGAACATGATCATATCATACATCACATATATCATTCATCACATCCTTTGTCCATATCACATCACAAAACACTTGCTGCAAAAACAAGTTAGACGTCCTCTAATTGTTGTTGCAAGTTTTTACGTGGCTCCTATAGGTTTCTAGCAAGAACGTTTCTTACCTACGCCAAAACCACAATGTGAATTGCCAATTTCTATTTACCCTTCATAAGGACCCTGTTCATCGAATCCGATCCGACTAAAGTGGGAGAGACAGACACCCGCCAGCCACCTTATGCAACTAGTGCATGTCAGTCGGTGGAAACAGTCTCACGTAAGCGTACGTGTAAGGTTGGTCCGGGCCGCTTCATCCCACGATGCCGCCGAATCAAGATAAGACTAGTAACGACAAGATAATTGACAATATCGACGCCCACAACTAATTTGTGTTCTACTCGTGCATAGTAACTACGCATAGACCTAGCTCATGATGCCACTATTGGGGAACGTAGCAGAATTTTAAAATTTTCTACGCATCACCAAGATCAATCTATGGAGTCATCTAGCAACAAGGGAGAGAGGAGTGCATCTACATACCCTTGTAGATCACGAGCGGAAGCGTTCAAGAGAACAGGGATGATGGAGTCGTACTCGACGTGATTCAAATCACCGATGACCAAGTGTCGAACGGACAGCACCTCTGGGTTCAACACACATACGGTTGGGAAGACGTCTCCTCAAACTTGATCCAGCAAGGGGAAGGAGAGGTTGATGAAGATCCAGCAGCACGACGGCGTGGTGGTGGAAGCAACGGTGATCTCGGCAGGGCTTCGCCAAGCGCAAGGGAGATGGAGGAGTGTCACGGGAGGGAGAGGGAGAGGCCAGGGACTTGGGTGCGCAGCCCTCCCTCCCCCCACTATATATAGGGTGCCTAGGGGGGGCGTCGGCCCTAGGAGATCCAATCTCCTAGCGGGGGCGGCGGCCAAGGGGGGTGCCTTGCCCCCCAAGGCAAGGGTGACGCCCCCACCCCTAGGGTTTCTAACCCTAGGCGCAGGGGGACGCCCAAAGGAGGGCGCACCAGCCCACTAGGGGCTGGTTCCCCTCCCACTTAAGCCCATGGGGCCTTCCGGGATAGGTGGCCCCACTCGATGGACCCCCGGGACCCTTCCGATGGTCCCGGTACAATACCGGTGACCCCCGAAACCTTCCCGATGGCCGAAACTGGACTTCCTATATATAAATCTTTACCTCCGGACCATTCCGGAACTCCTCGTGATGTCCGGGATCTCATCCGGGACTCCGAACAACTTTCGGGTTACCGTGTGCTAATATCTCTACAACCCTAGCGTCACCAAACCTTAAGTGTGTAGACCCTACGGGTTCGGGAGACATGCAGACATGACTGAGAAGCCTCTCCGGTCAATAACCAACAGCGGGATCTGGATACCCATGTTGGCTCCCACGTGCTCCATGATGATCTCATCGGATGAACCACGATGTCGAGGATTCAATCAATCTGTATACAATTCCCTTTGTCAATCGATACGTTACTTGCCCGAGACTCGATCGTCGGTATCCCAGTACCTTGTTTAGTCTCGTTACCGGCAAGTCACTTTACTCGTACCGTAATGCATGATCCCTTGATCAACCACTTGATCACATTGAGCTCATTATGATGATGCATTACCGAGTGGGCCCAGAGATACCTCTCCGTCATACGGAGTGACAAATCCCTGTCTCGATTCGTGCCAACCCAACAGACACTTTCGGAGATACCTGTAATGTACCTTTATAGTCACCCAGTTACGTTGTGACGTTTGGCACAACCAAGGCACTCCTACGGTATCCAGGAGTTGCACAATCTCATGGTCTAAGGAAATGATACTTGACATTCAGAAAAGCTACAACAAATGAACTATACGATCTTTGAGCTATGCTTAGGATTGGGTCTTGTCCATCACATCATTCTCCTAATGATGTGATCTCGTTATCAATGACATCCAATGTCCATAGTCAGGAAACCATGACTATCTTTTGATCAACGAGCTAGTCAACTAGAGGCTCACTAGGGACGTGTTGTGGTCTATGTGTTCACACATGTATTACGATTTCCGGATAACACAATTATAGCATGAACAATAGACAATTATCATGAACAAAGAAATATAGTAATAACCATTTTATTATTGCCTCTAGGGCATATTTCCAACATCTACTTGTGGTTACTTGTCTCTTAGCACTTACTTATATCATATTGTGCTTGCTTACTTACATACTTGTGTTACTTGTTTATCTTGCTTTGCTCTTAGATCACACTTGCAATTGTTATGCTCACTTTCATATTCCGCATTATTGCCTAAAATTGCTAAGTAATAATTAAAATTTGTAATTGTACCTATTCACCCCCTCTAGGTCCATCTCGATCCTTCCAATGGAACAATCAAAAATTATAGAAACGTTGGAGATGTATTAGCATCCCCAAACTTAATTTCCTCTCGTCCTCGAGTAGGTAGATGATAAAAACAGAATTTTTGATGTGGAATGATGCCTAACATGTCATATCATATTCTTTTCTTTATAGCATGGACATTTGGACTTTTATATTGCTCAAAGCAATAGTCTAGTTTTGACATGAGACTTAAACACTCAAGCATACCAACAAGCAACCATGCCTTTCAAAATATCAATGCTAAAATAAGTTATCCCTAGCCCATCATTCTCAACCATTGATCCATTCATGAAACACAATCGCATATTAACTACACCCAATGCTCAAGTACGATCATAGTGCCTCCTAGTTGGTGCTTTATAAGAGAAGATGGAGACTCAAATTCAAATTAAAAATTGAATAAAGTAAAAGAAAGGTCCTTCGCAGAGGGAAGTAGGGATTTGTAGAGGTGCCAGAGCACAAAGCGAAAATTGAGAGATAAAAACATTTTCGGAGGCATACTTTTCCCACCAACGAAAACGACTTAGAGTTCCCAACACTTTCCATGCTAGATATATCATAGGTGGTTCCCAAACATAAATTAAAGTTTATTCCTTTTTCCACCACACTTTCACTTTCCATGGCTAACCGTATCCACGGGTGCCTTACATACCAACACTTTCCAAGGAATTTATTATTTGAGAACATAAAGTATATTCATTTTTCATTTTGGGACTGGGCATCCCTAATACCTTTGCCTTACTCTCGTGCAATGACAAGTGAATAAACACTCATCGTGAGAATAACACATTTAGCATGGAAAATATTAGCCATCCCTCACCGCCTCGCGAGCGATACGAGCACACAAAAGAGAAATTTATTTTGAATATTAGAGATGACACATACAAATTGCTTAGGACGGCAAAAGAATACCGCATATAGGTAGATATAGTGGGCTCATGTGGCAAAACTGGTTTCAAAGATTTTGGATGCACAAGTAGTGAAGGCTAGCAAAAGATTGAGAAGCGACCAACCAAGAAACGAATAATCTCATAAGAGAGCATTAAGCATAATTAACACCAAATAATGCACCACAAGTAGGATATAATTTCATTACATAACTATTGACTTTCATGCTTGCATAGGGAATCACCAACCTTAACACCAATATTCTTAGATAAGCATAATTACTCATCAACATGACTCACATATCACATCATCATATCTCATAACTATTACTAAGAATCAAGTTTATTTTGTCCAATGATCTTCATGAAAGTTTTTTTTATATTCTTCTTGGATATCTATCACTTTGTAACTAATTTTCATGTGTTGCTTTTGATAAGCTCAAACAAATATAAGTGAAGATCATGAGCATAATATTTCTTTCTCTCAAATTAATTTAAGTGAAGCAAGAGAGAATTTCTTGAAAATTTTACTAACTCTCAAATAAATCTAAGTTAAGCAAGAGAGCATTTCTTCAAAAATACTAAAGCACACCATGCTCAAAAAGATATAAGTGAAGCACTAGAGGAAGTCCATAGCTCATAAAAATTTAAGTGAAGCATAGAGAGCAATTCTAGCAAGTCATGACATAATTTTGGCTCTCTCAAATAGGCGTGTCCAGCAAGGAATCAAGACTAAAAACACAAAAAAGCAAGCAAAGACTCATATCATACAAGACGCTCCAAGCAAAACACATAGTATGTGACGAATAAAAATATAGCTTCGAGTAAAATACCGATGGTCGTTAGAAGAAAGAGGGGATGCCACTCGGGGCATCCCCAAGCTTAGTTGCTTACTTTTATTTGGATAATATCTTGGGGTTCCATGGGCATCCCCAAGCTTAGTCTCTTCTTACTCCTTATTCCTTCATCCATCATAAGATAACCCAAAACTTGGAAACTTCAATCACACAAGACTCAACAAAACCTTCGTGAGATCCATTAGTATAAGAAAGCAAATCACTACTATAAGTACTATAGCAAACCAATTCATATTTTATTCTTTCCTTATATCTACTGTATTCCAACTTTTCTATGGCAAAAACTCATCAAAGAAAACCATAGAATCATCAAAACAAGCACACAACGCAAAGAAAACAGAATCTGTCAAAAACAGAATAGTCTGTAGCAATCTGGATATTTCGAATACTTCTATAACTTAAAAAACTCTGAAAAATTAGGAAGGCCTGGGAAATTTGTATGTTAATCTTATTCAAAATTAATTGGTATTTAATCATTCTCTGGTTAAGAATGACAATTATTTTCGCGAGTGCAAAAGTTTCTGTTTCATCAAGATCAAACAACTATCGCCCAAGAAGATCCTAAAGGCTTTACTTGGCACAAACACTAATTAAAACACACAAAAACACAATCATAACAGTATCATAATTGTTCTACACTCAAGAACAAAAAGCAAAAATAAATTTTATTCATTGGGTTGCCTCCCAACAAGCGCTATTGTTTTACGCTCCTAGCTAGGCATAAAGCAAGGATCTAAGTTTTGTCATCCTTCTTCTTAATTCCCTTAGAGGTGTTTTCATCATGGGGTTTTGTAAAAACAACATAAAACATATTGTCCGTAGAAACCTTAGCACTATTAAGTTGCCCATTATCATAACCGCGTTGATTTCCGGCAATAATCCAAGAGTAGCATTCATTAACATTATTGAAAACTTGTTGAATTACATCTAGAATGGGGACTTTCTTTTTAAGATTCTCATCAAAGATTTTATCATCCCCAAGCAAATTTCTTAACGCATAATCGCTATTGTAAAGAATTTCATCTATCATGGGCTTTTCACGATTCATACCATAAAAATCAAATATTTCCCTAGCTTCCCGTATGATATAGTCAAACTCATTCATAAGAGCAAGAGTGGCCAACTTTTTAGCCTTAGGATTCTTTATAACAGGGAGCTCAAAAAACAATCTTTGCAAAGTAGGATGAGTACGGACAAATTTACTTTCAAGTTTCAGAACTAGTGTTGAAATAGCATCCTCATAGGATCTAGTAGTTCTAAGTATAGGAGCATCCTCAAACTTAGATTTCCAACACAATTGAAAAATTCTTGGATACGTTCCTTTCCCATAACATTCCCTTGCCCCAAGATAAAAGTTTTAGCATCTGGATTGCCCGTACGCCCAATCTTAGGAGTTAGGCCATCATGTATTGGTGCCATACCGAAATCACTCATCATTGCAAGCAAAAGGATAGATCTGACGAGAAAACAACGAACGAAAAAGAGGGCGAATCAAACGACAAATTTTTGTGAAGTGGGGGAGAGGAAAACGAGAGGCAAAAGGCAAATAATGTAAATTGCGATGAGATGATATTTTTGATTAGGAACCTGGTAGATGTAGACGATCCTCCCCGGCAACGGCACCAGAAATTCCTTTTGATGCGGCTTGAAGCTACATCGGTATTTCCCCAAAGAGGAAGGGATGATGCAGCACAGAGGCGGTAGGTATTTCCCTCAGTGGTGAAACCAAGGTTATCAAACCAGTAGGAGAACCAAGCAACACTACGTAAACAACACATGCACACAAATAACAAATACTCGCAACCCGGCGTGTAAAAGGGGTTGTCAATCCCTTTCGGGTAACGGTGCCAGAAATTGGCAAACGGACATCAGAGAGTTGTAAATATTGATAGATCGAACGCCAAATAAAATAAATTGCAGCAAGGTATTTTTGTATTTTGGGTTTAATAGATCTGAAATAAAATCGAAGGAAAATAGATCGCAAAGGAAAACAATATGAGAAAGAGACTCGGGGGGCCGTAGGTTTTACTAGTGGCTTCTCTCGAGAAAAATAGCAAACGGCGGGTAAACAAATTATTGTTGGGCAATTGATAGAATGGCAAATAATCATGACGATATCCATGCAATGATAATTACGTAGGCATCACGTCCAAGATTAATAGACCGACTCCTGCCTACATCTACTACTATTACTCCACACATCGACCGCTATCCAGCATGCATCTAGTGTATTAAGTTCATGGAGAAACAGAGCAATGCAATAAGAAAGATGACATGATGTAGACAAGATCTATTTATGTAGAAATAGACCCCCATCGTTTTATCATTAGTAGCAACGATACATATGTGTCGGTTCCCCTTCTGTCACTGGGATCAAGCACCATAAGATCGAACCCACTACAAAGCACCTCTTCCCATTGCAAGATAAATAGATCAAGTTGGCCAAACAAAACCCAAATATTGGAGAATAAATACGAGGCTATAAGCAATCATGCATATAAGAGATTAAAGAAACTCAAATAACTTTCATGGATAAAAAGAGATAGATCTGATCATAAACTCAAAGTTCACCGGACCCAACAAACACACCGCAAAAGAGTTACATCATATGGATCTCCAAGAGACCATTGTATTGAGAATCAAACGAGAGAGAGGAAGCCATCTAGATACTAACTACGGACCCAAAGGTCTACAAAGAACTAATAACGCATCATCGGAGAGGCACCAATGGAAGTGGTGAACCCCTCCGTGATGATGTCTAGATTGGATCTGGTGGTTCTGGACTCTACAGCGGCTGGAATTGATTTTCGTCCCCTAGGGTTTCTGGAATATTGGGGTATTTGTAGAGCAAAGAGGCGGTTTGGGGGCACCCGAGGTGGGCACAACCCACCAGGGCACGCCCAGGCCTCCAGACGCGCCCTGGTGGGTTGTGCTCCCCTCGGAGCACCCCCCCAGGCGCTTCTCTGGCCCATTGGATGTCTTCTGGTCCAAAAAAATCCACAAAAAGTTTCGTTGCATTTGGACTCCGTTTGATATTGATTATGTGCGATGTAAAAAACATGCAAAAAACAACAACTGGCACTTGACACTATGTCGATAGGTTAGTACCAAAAAACAACAACTCCCACTTGGCACTTGGCACTATGTTGATATTGATTCATACAACTGCTACACGGGCAGAGCACATCTAATTTCGGACCACCGTACTCTGCTATGATAAAGTTCATGAAGTTTTCAACCCCCTCGACATATGCAGCGGAGAATCTTCGAGCAGAAGTTATCCAAGTCCTGTCCATCTGTTAGACATACAAATTAGTTCTTCTACTAGATATTACAGGAAAAACATACATGCTTTTTTATGAAGTCCAGAAAAAATACCTAGGTTCATGTCTAAAGCTATGTCAAGATATTTGGACGAGCAGATCTAAGTAACGAAATATATGTAAAGCTAATTCAGCAAACATATTTGAGTGCTAAATTATGGCAGGTTGTTTCAGCAGTCAATGAGGCCGAGCACATAGCCATCGAACTATCGAAGGCCATCGCAGCAACAGAGATCGAGTATAAAACGGTGTAGAGCTATTTCACCTAACAGATTGGCTACTAGACCATGGCAATCTACGTCACAATAAATATATGGCAGGATATTTTAGCAACTAGTCAGCCATGGCATGCCATCTCAGCTAAGCAGATTGAGTGCAGAACAGGGCAAGGAAGCTTCTTAAGCAGAGCATATTGACTGTAAACTACTTCGGCAAACAGTGAGATTAATAACGTCTATCAGCTAACATTCAACGCTACACCGACATGAACGGGGCCTCAGTCTAGAATGCGTGTACCATGGGAGAAGCTACCCGACGTGTGTCTCCACACGAATGTCGCCAGCGGTGGCGGCGCTAACCGTCGTGCGCCTCCACAAGAACATCACCAGCGGTGGCGGCGCGGCTAGAGGACGGTAGTCTATGAGAGCGTATTGTGGGAGCGAGAGGATTGCCGTGCGCCCCCTCGACGAACCGCGACACCGACATATCGGCACGGCGGGGA
>NC_041388.1:304336092-304337267 GCF_002162155.2 Triticum dicoccoides | reverse complement strand
CTAGTTAGCCGAAGGGCGGTTGAATCTGGGATTTGGGGGGAATTTTTGGGTGGGGGAGGATTTTTGCGCGGTGGGCGGGGGGAGTTTGGCGCACGGTCGGTTTCTCCAAGTGCAGTCCCACGTGTCAGTGAAGAGGCAAGCCGAAGCGTGTTCCGTTTGCATGAGCCATGTGCAGGACCGAACGTGTGGTGTCGGGTGGTAGGTGCGACATATGCCAACGGGTGGCTTATCATTGTGGGAGCCAGTAAGACGTCGCCGGTGCCTGGAAACGGGATGAGGCGAAGACATGCACGCCGGCGAATCTTACCCAGCTTCGGGGCTCTCCGTGGAGATAACACCCCTACTGTTGCTCTGCGGGGTCTCCGCATGATCACTAGATGAACAAGTAGCTACGTGATGCTCCATGAGCTGTTCGGCGAGAGGAGGAAGAAGGGCACGGCTCGCTCTCTTCTCCTCCCTATGTGGTATCTAAGACTAGCAGGGATCAACCCCTTGCATGGGTGCCCCGGGGGGGTTTATATAGGCCTACCCCCTGGGGGTACAATGGTAATCCGGCTGGGCGTGGGGCCCAGCTGTCTGTGTCTACAATCGCCGGCTTCTGCGCCGACTGCTGGGGCCCGCCGGCTGGTGGGTCCCGCCGGCTGTCGGCTCCTTGGTCGACAGGCAGGCCCCACTGTCCACGGCCTTGTCGGGGGCTGGTTACTGTTGCTCAATCTTGGTGATGAGGGCTTCGCCGAGGTGGGCGTGGCTACAGTACCGCCGTCCGGCAGGTGATCGTTGTAGCCTCACCGTGTCTTGTCTCCTTAATGGGGCGTCTCCTTTGAGGTAGGTGGCAAGCCGGCTGTGGGGAGCCGGCTCTATCTTGGGCCGACTGGGGGAGGCCTGGCCATCTTTGGGTGTCTCTCTGCCCGAAGGGGCCCACCGCCCATGGGCCGCGCTGGCAGCCCGTCGTGGATGACATCAGGGTCAACATGGCAACAGTGCCGCGCTGGACGGGTCATGGCCACCCGTATAGCGCACTACGCCAAGCGTGCTCCGGGATTCGGGGGTGGCAGGCTTCACTGTAGCCACGCCCCGTCACATCGCCGTTATGTAGATGCAGACTTTGAGGGTACAATCTCGACCGCTTTATGGGAACCGGCTTCTTGGAGTCGGCCTTCCCGCGGTCGGCTTCT
>NC_041388.1:304282767-304335652 GCF_002162155.2 Triticum dicoccoides | reverse complement strand
GCCTTGGATTCTTGAGGGCCGAATCGGCTCGTAATTTTTTCAGAAGGGCCAGGGGGAGCCGGCTAGGCTACCCATGGTTATTTACTCCGACAGTAGTCCCCGAAGCTGATCGAGCTTCGAGGCTGACAAAGGGACGAGAAGCTAGATCAGCTTCCTATCCCGAGGGGCCGGCTTTGCTTGTGCGCGCCGTCTTCGGAAAGCTCCGTTTCTCGTTGGCGGGAACGCGGGCCACGTGGCAAGGAAATCCTGCCAACGCACGCGCGCGACGAGACGCCGCCGCAGGCCCGGGCCCGCCACTCGTAGGCCTCGGCCCGAGCGCGGGTCTTCTACGGCCCTGGACCGCTCGCCTTCCCGCGGCGGATATTATGCCATCAGGGCGCAATAATCGCGGGACGTGGGGGAGTGGGCGCAGTTGATCCCCACTTTCCCCCACTCCACGCCTCCTCGTCTCCGCCGCGCGGGTCTATAAGTAGGAGGAGGGGGAGCGGCAGAGGCTCGCACGCTCTCCCTCACTCCGCCCGATTCTCGCCCTTCTTCTTCTTCTCTTCGCCACCGCAGCAACCCCTTGCCGTGCCGTTCCGCCATCACTTTGTCTTGCTCCCCGCTGCAGCAACCCATTGCCGCACCGTTCCGCCGTCGCTTCATCTTGCTCCCAGCCGCATTGCTCCCATGGCGTTGTCGAGCTCGTGGGATGGCTCCAACGTCCACGAGGACCACGTCGAGTACCTCCGCCGGACGCGGCACCTGCCGGGCGAGAACTTTGTGCGGGTTCGTCAAGCGCTGGCGAGGGAGATTTCGCCGGCACCGGAGGAGGGCGAGCGGGTGATCTTCCGCTCGCACTGCCTGCGCGGCTTCGGCCTCCCGGCGAGCGGATTCCTTCGAGCCTTCCTCGAATTCTACCACTTCCAGCCGCATCACCTCACGCCCAACACGGTGATGCTGCTGTCGGCCTTCGTCACCCTATGCGAGGGCTTTCTTGGGGTTCTCCCCACGCTCGAGCTCTGGGGGGAATTCTTCCAAAGCAAGCTCGGCACCGTCGTCGCGGGTGTGCCTGCCCCCTGCGGAGCCTTCATTGCCATGAGGCGGGCGAGCGAGCACAATCCGTTCCCGTCCATTCCGCTGATCCAGTCGGTGAAGCTCTGGAAGAAGTCCTACTTTTACGTGAAGAACGTCACCCAGCAAGGCGACTACGTCAACCTGCCGGCTTACGTAGCCGGCCCGCCGGCTGGGAGGCAACCTTCGTGGAGCTACCGGGCCAGGTCATTGTCCCAGGCCAGGAACGCAGCCGTCTCCCGGCTTCGGGTGATGATCCAGTCGGAGGGCCTGACCGGAGCCGATTTGGTGGCCGCCTTCGTGGAGCACCGGGTACTTCCGCTCCAAGGCCGGCCTCACATGATTTGCCAGATGAGCGGCCGCTTCGACCCGTGCCGGCTAAGCACCAGGGAGATGCCTCATGCAGAGGTGTCTTACATGGTGAATTATATCTCCAACTGCAAGCTCGCTGAGGATTGGCGATACGGCAAGGAGCCGTATTCCCGCGCCAACCCTCTGCCTGCCGTAAGTTTTTTCTTCTTTTCTTCCTTTTTGTAGCTGGCCTCATGATAGAGGACCCTTAATCAATTGGTTTGCCTTTTAGCAGAACCCTCTTCTTCCGCCGATAGCCGGGGCCGCAAGGGTAGAACACCAACTCCTCCCCGACCGCACGGTGGACGACGCCGACGATCCGGACCTGGGAGCGGCCGCCATGGAAGACGCCATTGTGGGGGAAGGCGACGAGGCAGGAGGCGCGGGACTCGGGGCCGGCTTCGAAGACTGGCCGGACGACGACGAGGTCGAAGTCGCCCCGCACCGCCAGTCGGCGCCTGATCATCAAGGCGCGGGCTCGTCTGCCGTGCCGGCTGCCCGTGGCGGCGCGCAGAAGCGCCGGGCCGCGTCGACCTTCTTCGGCAGCCGGCCGAAGAAATCCAAGGCTTCCACGGCGGCGACCAAGCGGGATGAGGCGGCCGCGAAGGCGGCCCGCTTCCGCAAGGCGGTGAAACAACCGCAGGCGATCTCGACGTAAGTCGTCGAATGTCTTGCATATATATATTTTTTTGTCTTTTTCGACCGAAGCTCTTCTAAACCTTTCTTTGCTTGCCGGACAGGGCGCCGCTTTCCCTTGAGCGAGGTCCTGGCGGCTCCGTAGTCGGGCCGACTGGAGGGTCCTCGGGCTCCCGTCGCGTGGATCCCCGCGCCGACCTTAGGGAAGCCACGGAGCGGAACGCACGGGAGGCGCGGGAGGAGCGGGAGGCGGCGGAGCGAAGGACCGCCCAGGCGGCGAAGGAGCAGGCCGACACGGCGGCCAAGGCCTGGGCGAAGGCAGCAGCCGCGGAGACGGAGGCGGAGGCCTCGCACAACCAGCATCCGCTGCTCGTTGTTCCCCTCCACGCTGTGGCCCCCGACATTCCCGTGCCCCCGTCGGAGGAGGTCGACCAAGGCCCGCCGGTGATGGAGAGGAGGGAGGACCACGTGATCTTCATGGAGGGGGCGCCGCAGACGGCGCCGACTGGAGCGGGCCAAAGCGGCCAATCAGCTGCGGCGCCAGAGCAGCCGTCCGGGGGCGAGCCGGAGGCAGGAGCCGGCCTCGAGGTGCAGCCGGCATTGCACCGGCGCGCAGGGGGTGGCGCCTCCGTGCCGGAACCGCACCGAGCAGCGGGCGCTAGCCAGACGGCAGAGGCCCTGGAGGCAGCCAGCGCCAGCACGTCCGAGTGGACTCCCAGCGGGGGAACGGGCGAGCTGAACGCGGCGGCCCAGGAGGTCCGGAACCGGCTTCAAGCTCAGGCCGCCTCGCTGCAGCGATACACCCAAGAGTTCCTCGCGACGCGGGCCGTCATCTGGGTGAGTCTTCTGGCCTTGGTTATTTTGCTCTTTTGACTTCTTCCGTGGGGGCGCGTCAGCGCACCCACTGGGTGTAGTCCCCGAGTTCCGAGTCGGCTGCTGCGCATGCGGCTTGGAACTTACTAAGTTTTGACAACTTAACTTATCCTTGCCTCCTGTATAATCTTCCAGGAGTATCATAACCTCCGCGCAGCCGCCTTCAACTCCCAGGCTCAGGAGCTGGGCCGGAGAACCGAGGAACTGACCAGCAGCCAGAGTGCGTGTTTGTCTCGTTCATCTCCTATGGGGGCGCGTCAGTGCACCCACTAGGTGTAGTCCCCGAGATTCGGGCCGACTGCTGAGCAGCCGGGTCGGATCTTCCTTGACGACTTCTTCCTTATTAATTTTTCCTTTGTCTTCATGCTTGCAGGAGCCAATGCCGACTTGAGGGGGCAGCTCAGCGGGGCCCAGGCCGCCCTTCGCGCCAAGGAAGCCGAGTACAACGCCTTGGTCCTGGAGCGTGACCGCCTGGCCAAGAAGTTGGCCGACCAGGAGGAGAGCCACAAGGCGGCCCTGAAGAAGGCGCAGGACAGCGAGGACGCCCTGAAGGCCGAGTTCGAGATCGAAGCGGTGGGCTGGGCTAAAGCGAAGCAGCCGCTGAGCGAGGGCTTCAGTCGTATCGAGGATCTGATCGACGGTAAGCCGCCTTCTTCACTCCCTGGTTGGCCCTTGATCCCTGATTTGTGTTCTGACTTGTGCTGCTTTTTGTTCTCTGTGCAGACTACTTTCCCGGCTACTCCGTCTTTGCCACCCAATCCATCGAGGCCCATCGCAAGGCGCGCCGGCAGGCGGGGGCTGAAATCGCGTCGGACGCGAGCCGGACGCTTGAGGAGCAGCTCTTGGCGGTCCAAGCCCGGCTGTAGCCGGCTCATCGTATGCTCCGCCGCCTCCAGCATGCCGGGGCGTAGGTGTTGGCCGCCCTCTGGCCAAGCGAGACGATTCCCCGCACCCCGAGTCGGACTACCGACTGGCTGGAGGTTGCGGTTGGCCGCTTCGAGGCCTGGAAGGCATCGGCAGCCCGGCTTGGAGCTGGGCGGGCGCTGGAGTTTGTCCGAGCCTGGTATCCGGGGCTGAACCTGGACCAGCTGCGCACCTGGCAGCTGGAGGCCGATGAAGAGATGGAGGAGGTGCGGCCGGCTATCGCTCAGCACGCTTCGACGATCGCCGAGTGTACTGACATCAGCGTCTTCGCTCCTAAAATTAATGACGGCGGCGTTGCCCAGCCAGAGGAGTGGTTCGGGCTGGACCTGGCAGCGGGTGAAGACTCGGCAGAGGAGATCGCCTCCAGCGATGAAGGCGAAGACGACGAAGGAGAGGAAGGCGAAGACGTTGAGCCGACCGGTGAAGCGGCCAGCCGGCCTCAGCCTAATCGTGCCTCTGGCAACAAGGCGCGTGCTAGCGCGCCCTCTGCGGGAGGCAGTGATCATGCCGAGGTTCGCCAGCCGGCCACTCCTCCAGCCAGCACTGCCGTCTCCACCGACCTGCCCAACTCGCCAGTCGCTCCCTTGGCTTAATCTGCCGTCCTTGTTTTTTCCTGCTTGTTGCCTTTTGAACAATTTTATTAAACTTGCGCAGTTCCACCCACTGGGGGTGTATTCGAACTATGTTGAATGCTGGCCTTTTGAAGGTCTTTTATGTAAATATTATTGTGTGCGTGTTTGGTTTCCATTCATGTATGCTTTTTATCCTTAGGCTGTTTCCTTTGCCGCCTTCCCTTTTTGGGAAGGCAAGTACTCGAGCTTTCTTAGATTGAAGCGAGGTGAATGGAAGCCGGCCGGCCGGCTACTCTGGTAGTCGGTCGGGGGTGGGAGAAAAACCGGCTTTTGTTATATTAGTCCGTTAGTCCCTAGCCGTTTTTCGTGTGGGCGCCCTTTCCTGCCTTTAACTCTTGCCAGCCGGACAGCCGGTTCTTCGATCTACGACTTTTGGCAAGAGAAGGCTTGGGAGCCGGCACACTACTTGTCTGACTGCGGGTAGGACTTCTAATATAACTCCAGGCGGCCAGTCCCCGGGCCGACTAATCGAACCCGGTGCCGGACGGAAAAAGTGAATGTAATGCCAAGGTCATAAGCATGATACTTTTCATTCATAGCTAAAAGATGGCAGTCCCCGAGCTCTCCTCGGGGGGCCTATTGTCTCGTACTTAGTACAAAAGTTAGCGTAATACATACTGCATTTCAACTGTAAAACCTTAGGAGGAGGTTGGCGTTCCATGGTCGTTCCGACTCCTTGCCGGAGTCGTCTCTCTTTTGTGCCTTCGGCTTCTGCGCGTCGATCAGGTAGTAGGAGTCGTTGCCTAAGGCTCTGCTGATGACGAAGGGGCCCTCCCAAGGGGCCGAGAGCTTGTGCTGGCCGGCTGTTCGCTGGATCAGCCGGAGCACAAGATCGCCCTCTTGGAAGGATCTTGGCTTGACCTTCCGGCTGTGGTAGCGGCGCAGGCCCTGCTGATAGATGGCGGACCGGCTGAGGGCTAACAGCCGGCCTTCTTCCAGCAGGTCGACGCCGTCTTCTCGTGCTTCCTTGGCCTCCACTTCTGTGTACATGGTTACCCGAGGCGAGTCGAACTTGATGTTAGTTGGGATGACCGCCTCGGCACCATACACGAGGAAGAAAGGAGTGAAGCCGGTTGACTTGTTTGGTGTAGTGCGCAGACTCTAGAGGACGGCCAACAACTCATCGAGCCAACAGCCAGCTGAACGCTCCAGTGGTACGACCAGTCGGGGCTTGATGCCGGAAAGGATGAGGCCGTTGGCTCGCTCAACCTGGCCGTTTGACTGCGGGTGGGCAACGGACGCTAAGTCCAACCGGATGCCTTGCGTCATGCAGAAACGTGCCAAGGCTCCCTTGGCAAAATTCGTGCCATTGTCAGTGATGATGTTGTGTGGCACGTCGTACCGAGTTGTTATATCTGCGATAAATGTCACGGCAGTCAGCCCATTCAGCTTCTTGATCGGCTTTGCCTCAATCCATTTGGTGAATTTTTCCACGACGACAAGCAGATGTGTCATGCCGCTGCGCGCCGTCTTGAATGGGCCCACCATGTCCAGTCCCCAAACGGCAAAGGGCCTGAGGGGAATGGTCTTGAGTGCTGAAGCCGGCATGTGTTGCTTGGAGCTGAAGAGTTGGCATCCTTTGCAATGTTTAACTAACCCCTTGGCGTCATCCAAAGCAGTCGGCCAAAAGAAACCATGGCGGAAGGCTTTGGCGACGAGTGATCTTGAGGCCGCATGGTGACCGCATTCTCCTTGGTGGATGTATCTGAGGATTGCAATGCCCTTCTCTTGCTCGACGCATCGCTGGAGGACTCCAGTGACACTACACTTGACGAGTTCTCTGTTGACGATTGTGTATGCTCCGGCTCGGTGTTGGACTTGTCTTGCCTCTGTTTTGTCAGCTGGCAGATCTTGGTTTATTAGGAAGTTGAGGATGGATTGAGCCCAAGATGGAGCTGTGACTTCTTCTATTGCCAATGCGGCTACTGCGACCAGGGCGGGCGGGCTGGGTGGTGAAATGCTAGAGTCGGCCGCCGCCTGTTGTGTTGGTGCAGTCTCCGGGCCGACTACCGCAGTCCCCGAGCCACGTGTGGCAGTCCCCGGGTCGGGCGTAACTACGGAAGTCCCCGAGCCGCCTGCTGATGTCCCCCGGCCGACTATCGAAGTCCCCGGGTCACCTGCTTGGTTCTTCGAGCCAGCCGCGTCGGGGTCAGGCGGCACGAAGATGGAATCGGACTCTGGAGACGGCTTGATAGACAGCTTGAGGAGGCGTTGTAGAGAGACACCGGTTGGTATTTCTTACCGAGTAGAGCCTATTCGAGCCAGGGCATCAGCTGGCTCGTTGTCGGCTCGCGGTACGTGGAGGAACTCGCATCCTTCGAAATACCCACTGATCTGCTGAACGAGGAAGCAGTAGCTTGCCATATTTGCGTCCTTGGCATCCCAGTCGCCGGATGATTGCTGGACCACCAAGCCGGAGCCCGTGTATGAGCGCCTCATACTCGGCCACATTGTTGGAGGCGGCAAAGTGAATTTGCAGCGTGTATCTGAGCTTGTCGCATTTGGGAGAGGTGAGGATGACGCCGACTCCCAAGCCGGTGCGCATCTTGGACCCATCGAAGTGCATGCGCCAATGAGTGGAGTCGGGAGCTGGTGGTAGGTACTGGGTCTCGGCCCAGTCGATGAGGAAGTCGGCCAATGCTTGGGACTTGATGGCGGTGCGAGGCTGGTAGAAGATCGTGTAGGGGGCCAGCTCGATGGCCCATTTCGCCACCCGGTCGGATGCATCTCGGCTGCCTATGATCTCAGCCAGCGGGGTGGTGCATACAACCGTGATGGGATGCTCTTGGAAGTAGGGCTTCAGCTTCTTGGCGGCGAAGTACACGCCGTAGCACATCTTCTGGTAGTGCGGGTAGTTCTGCTTCGAGGTAGATAGCACCTTGCTCAAATAGTACACCGGCCTCTGGACCGGCTGGGCTCGGCCCTCTTCTAGGCGTTGGACTACGATGACGGTGCTGACCACCCGGCTGGTTGCGGCAATGTAGAGGAGCATGGGCTCTTTCTCAGTCGGCGCCGCCAGGATAGGCGGCGTGGCCAGCATCTTCTTCAGCTCGTGAAAAGCTTGGTCGGCTTGGTCATTCCACTTGAAGTGGTTGGTCTTCTTCATGAGGCAGTAGAGGGGAAGAGCTTTTTCTCCGAGCCGGCTGATGAAGCGGTTCAGGGAGGCCAAGAATCCGGTAAACTTCTGGACGTCTCGAAGCTTGGTGGGAATCGCCATTCTCTCAATGGCCTTGATCTTTACTGGGTTGTATTCGATGCCGCGTTCGGAGACCAGGAAGCCTAGGAGCTGGCCGGCTGGCACTCCGAACACGCATTTCTCGGGGTTGAGCTTGATTTGGAACCGGCCTAGGTTCTCAAATGTTTCCTTGAGGTCTTCCAGCAAGGTGCCCGCTTCTCCGTCTTCACCACAATGTCGTCTACGTAGACTTGGGCATTTCTGCCGAGCTGCTTGAGGAGGCACTTCTGCATGCAACGCTGAAAAGTGGCACCGGCTATGGTGATGATGCCCTTGGTGCTCGACATCTTCATCTTGAGGTATGCATAGTGGGGAACTGCCATGAACCTGGCCAAGGCAGGTCGGCCAAGCAATGCATGGTAAGGGCTCTCCAGGTCCACCACTTCAAACCAGATCACTTCCCGGCGGAAATGATCCTTGTCCCCAAAAAGTACATCAATCTTGATCTTGCCAATGGGGGTGCAGGACAGGCCGGGTACGATGCCATGGAACACAGTCCGAGTAGGCATGAGTTGCTTCGTCTTGACATTCAGCTTCTCCAGGGTGTCACGGTACAGGATGTTGATGCTGCTCCCACCGTCTATCATCACGCGGGAGAAACGGGCGGCGCGTGCATCTATCCATTTCAAGGGTGGCATCCAAAACCAACGCATAAGAGCCGGGAGACGGCATCACCTCTGGGTGGTCGGCCCGGCTCCAGCTGATAGGTTTTTCTAACCAGTGCATGTGCTCGGCGGGGTTGGCAGCGACCATGCTGACTTCTTGGTGCTCTCGGTGTTTGCTGCGCCGGTCTTCGGGCTGGCTTGTAAAGATGACATAGGCGGCATGCTCGTCGGGGAACTCATCGTGCACGGCTCCGACTGCGGGCCGAGCGGCCGGCGGCTGCGGAGCCGGAGGCGGCGGACCGGCAGGCGGAGGCGGCGCGAGCCCTTCGCCTTTGGAGATTCAGGTGAGCCAGTGGCACTTCCGGGTCGTGTGGTTGGACAGCTTCGCGCCGCTGTGGAACTTGCACGGGGCGTCGAGGGTCTGCTCGTAGGAGAAGGCCGGCTGCCAAGCCGGCTTGCCGCCCCTCTGCTTCTTGGGTGCGGGCCGCCCTTCGGGCTGCTCTTCTTCGACTGTGGCCACCTGCCGACTGGTGGAGGGCGGCACGGGGCCCTTGCGCTTGTGGTCGTTCTGGTGTGGGCGTCGGCTGGAGTCCCCAGCCGGCGTCTTGGGCGCCGGGTTGAGTACCTTCCCGGACGCGTCTACCCGGAGTTCGGTCTTCATTGAGGAGTCGGCGGTGACGTACTTGTCCGCTATGACCAAAAGCTCGTCGAGGGTAGTCGGCTCGTCGCAGAGGAGCTTATGCTTGAGGAGGGTGCCTTCTCGGCACTCGCCAGTGAAGTATTCTATGGCTTGCACCTCGTGCACCCCTTCGCAAGAGTTGCGGAGCTCGGCCCAACGCGTGAGGTAGTCGCGAGTGGACTCGGTGGGGCCTTGTACGCACAAGGAGAGCTGTCTGGGCTTGGGAGCCCGCTTGTAGCTGCTGGTGAAGTTGCGGACAAAGGCTTCTGTGAAGTCTAGCCAGCTGGTGATGTTGTATGGCTTGAGGCTGTTGAGCCAGGTCCGCGCCATGCCCTGCAGCATGAGGGGCACGTACTTCACGGCAACGCGCCTGTTGCCGTTGGCTATGCTAACCGCCATGGAGTAGTCGATCAACCAATCTTCTGGCTTCATGGAGCCATTGTACTTGGGCGTGTCTCTTGGGAGCGAGAACCCTTTGGGGAAAGGGTCGTCGCGGATGCGGGGGCCGAAGCAAGGTGGGCTGACATCGTCTTCTTCTTCCAGCGCCAGGGATCGCGCCAGACGGTCGATCCGATGGCGGGCGTCGTTCTCGCTGACTCCTTCGCGGTGACCTAGCCGGCCGCTGAGAGTCGGATGCGCAACAGGTGGTGGGGTGGGATATCTCTCTCCACGGGGCCGAGGCGGAGGCGGGTTTCCCCGCCACTCCACGGCCCGGGGTGGCCTTCTGCGTCTCGCTCGATGGATATTCGGGTTCGGCTTCGGCTGGCAGCCGGCTCTTTCTCGCGCCGCGCGCGGGTTTTGCCCGTAGTCGGTGTCCGGGATGTCGCGCCGTGATCTCGGCGCAGGGGAGGGCTTTCCGTGCGGGCGTCGGCTTCGTGCCGCTGCGCGGCTGCATCGATTAGCTGCTGGATGCATCGGGTCATGTGGGGGAGTTCTTCGGCCCCCAGTCCGTCTAGCTCCTCTACGGTCGCCTGGGCGGCGCGCAGGTTCTCGAGCAGAGTGGCGTAGACTGGGCGGTCGACTCCTAGCGTATCGGCGATGACAGCACCTTGCTGTCTGACAACGCCGCCCCGGCTGGGCCCGCCTAGGGGCGGCGTGCCAAAGGTGGCGCAGTCGGCCTCGCGTCGGTGGGCCTCAGCGAGGCGTCTCATGGAAACCAACTTCCGTCCCTCCGCGAGGAGGGCGAGGCGGCGAGCCTCCAGTGCTTCAGCGTCGGCATCGGCCGGGAGGGGGATGGACAAGTCGTGGACCGCCGCGTGCGGGGCGTCGTGGGCGCTCTCGTCAGAGGCGCCGCCGTGGCCGATGACCATCACCTCGATGGTGACAGCGTTGCAGCCATTGGCCCGGGGAAGCGGGTCGTTGTAGATTGTGACGTCGGTGGGGAAAGTGTCGAGTGAGGCCGTGTCGGAGTCGACAGGCATCGGATCGGTGGAGCCAACCGACTCCAAGTCCACAGCAGGCTCGCCGGAGATGTGGAGCTAGCCGAGGAGGTTGACGAGGTGGTCGGTGCCCGCGTCGGAGGCGAGCTCGTCGGAGATGAGGGTCTTGTCAAGGATATCGGCGAGGCCGCTCGCCGCACAGACGTTGGTGACGCCTTGCAGCGCGTCATGGCAAGCACCATCGGGCGTGCCGGGCTGGCTATGCTCGCGGGGGAGGAAGAGGGTTCCCGTCTAGAACAGGTCTCCGGACGACGGTGCACCTGGCCCCACGGTGGGCGCCAAATGTCGGGTGGTAGGTGCGGCATATGCCAACGGGTGGCTTATCATTGTGGGAGCCAGTAAGACGTCGCCGGTGCCTGGAAACGGGATGAGGCGAAGACATGCACGCCGACGAATCTTACCCAGCTTCGGGGCTCTCCGTGGAGATAACACCCCTACTGCTGCTCTACGGGGTCTCCGCATGATCACTAGATGAACAAGTAGCTACACGATGCTCCTTGAGCTGTTCGGCGAGAGGAGGAAGAAGTGCACGGCTCGCTCTCTTCTCCTCCCTATGTGGTATCTAAGACTAGCAGGGATCAAACCCTTGCATGGGTGCCCCGGGGGGTTTATATAGGCCTACCCCCAGGGGGTACAATGGTAATCCGGCTGGGCGTGGGGCCCAGCCGTCTTTGTCTACAATCGCCGGCTTCCGCGCCGACTGCTGGGGCCCACCGGCTGCCAGCTCCTTGGTCCACAGGCAGGCCCCACTGTCCAGGGCCTTGTCGGGGGCTGGTTACTCTTGCTCAATCTTGGTGACGAGGGCTTCGCCGAGGTGGGCGTGGCTACAGTGTCGCCGTTCGGCGGGTGATCGCTGTAGCCTTACCGTGTCTTGTCTCCTTAATGGGGCGTCTCCTTCGAGGTAGGTGGCAAGCCGGCTGTGGGGAGCCGGCTCTATCTTGGGCCGACTGGGGGAGGCCTTGCCGCCTTCGGGTGTCTCTCTGCCCGAAGGGGCCCACCGCCCATGGGCCGCGCTGGCAGCCCGTCGTGGATGACATCAGGGTCAACATGGCAATAGTGTCGCGCCGGACGGGTCATGGCCACCCGTACGGCGCACTGCGCCAGGCGTGCTCCGGGATTCGGGGGTGGCAGGCTTCATTGTAGCCACGCCCCGTCACATTGCCATTATGTGGATGCAGACTTCGAGGGTACGATCTCGACCGCTTTATGGGAACCGGCTTCTTGGAGTCGGCCTTCTCGCGGCCGGCTTCTCGGAGCCCCCCCCGGCTTTCTTCATGAGGGCTGAAGTCGGGCCGCCTTCCGATAGCCGGCCTGGGAGACAGCCGGCAAGGGGAAGGCGGCCCCATGCCTTGGATTCTTGAGGGCCGAATCGGCTCATAATTTTTTCAGAAGGGCCAGGGGGAGCCGGCTAGGCTACCCATGGTTATTTACTCCGACATGTGGGGTGCAATGCAACCGCGATAGGGGTGCTGTGAGTGTACCGCTTTTTTCCTTTTAAACTAGGTGCTTTGCCCCCTCAAAAAAAAACTTGTTGCTTCGTGCGATCCATCGATACTACTACTAGTAATCCGGTAATCCCGACTAAAACGGCGCGGCCGGGTCTTTTCCCGCGCGATATGCTGGGAGGTTGGCTTAGTTGGGTTTTTAGGACGAGTAATGCTACACCTACGTAATCCCAGTTACGTAATTAATGTAATGTGAAACATGTGAGCTGTTGATTGTAAATTGGGGGGAGGGAGAGGCCCACCACCATGAAAATCAGGGGAGGAGAGAGAGGCAATTTACGTTAACCCTTTCGTAGGTTCCCGTAGATGTAGAAAGATGTGAAATGCGTGAATGTGTAGTGGACGTACTATTGGAGTGCCTAAGATAAATTGTGTATGTATAGACCCTATGTGCTTACTTTACTTCACATGTTAGCTTTGTCTCGGTTCAATAAAAAGCAGAGTTGGTGATGATGGTGCGACTGTCATCCTGCAATATAGGCCGTCCGATCTATATCTAACGGATAGGAAGGAAACTATGACAATTTACCCGCACTCCTCTCCACATTTGCAGATAAGGCCTTCCCTCGTTCATCCTTTTCTCCAACAAGATCTTGATCTTCCATGCAACGCACGGGCATCTTGCTAGTACTCCTACAATATACTATATTATTGTGAAAGTTCATATACACCGGTCGAGATTAATGCAAACACGGCAGATTTTCATTACATTTCGAACTTTTATAGGACAGAAAAATAAAAGAAACCAAACCCTAAACCTATTCTATGGCGGCGATTGACATCCTCCATCTGCAATCTCTATGTACAGGGGCGGGGTTCAAGACCCGTGAAGTGAAGGTGCGGTCTCCGGCGAGGAAGAGTAGAACACGGGATACGGACCGGCCAGTTGGCACACCATGCATGCCCTTCTGCCTCCCATGCCCTACTCATCCTCGGAGGAGTCCCCGACCTCGGTGGTGCCGGACGTTGGACGGCGGCAAGTAGGACACGTGGCGGACGGTGCTCCCGTCGTTGGCCGCCAGCATGGACACCACTTGTGCGGTCGCGTCCGCGTCCTGCTACGCTGCTATTGCATCGCGAGAGGCGACTTGATCGGGGGCGGCGACCTCGAGCTTCATCCCTGAAGACATGCTCTCCCGCAGAGCCTTCGCGCTTGCGGTCATGGCGGATGTGGTGCCAGGTAGGAGGACGATGCGCTATGGTGTGGAGGTTAGCTAGGCGTTGCCGCTTTAAGTAGCGCAATCGGGTGAGGCCAAGCGCCCTGGTGTGTCATTAAGTCGCCGGAGTTGGTTCCTCGGGCACTGAGCCTCTTAACGGCGGCATACGGACGAACGACATGAATGTGGGCAGCTCGCGCCGGCTGGGAACGCACCGCATGACGGCGCGAGGGGCGAGGGTTTTTGGTGTGCCAGGGTAGTCAGTTGCGGTCGTGGCAATGTTAGAGATGCCCTTTGCTCACATGCGATCCCCGCATGTCATTGAAAAAGCAAGACGACCCGGCATGGTCTCAGGTCCTGAGGATGCAGTTGGCCGCGCTACACCACTCCGCGAACGCGTCGCGGCGCCCCGTGCATCCTCGACGAGCCGGGTGTTGGGGTGTGTTTGGATTATGGCCAAAGTGCACCTTACCAAAGTTTTGGTCATGACCCAAAGATTGGTCTTTGTTTGGATGGTTGCCATTTTTTTGGCATGCCAATGAACTCTAGCCAACTCTAGTTCATTTTTCTTGCCAATTTCGGCCAAATCATGGGCAACCAAAACCTCAACCAAAATTTTGGCTACCCAATGCTTTGATTAGGCAACCATGGGCACAAACCAAACATACTGTTGGTCGTGCCATCGCACTAACGCCACCCTCGGCACACTAAAACCGACCGTGTCTAGCGACGATGAGTGTGTTTCTCACCGCGGTCACTGTGTCCAGAGGGGTGCTGGAGCTGCGCCATGTTGTTGGCCCCCCTCGACCCACATGAATGGTTGCCAGTGGCGAGGAGGCCGTGGTCCAGCTCCTCCAGTGGACTAGTCTCCGCTACGTCGTCCCGACAGGTGTGTCCCACATGTCGGTTTCCCTGTTTTCCCGGCCATATTCGAGCGTGAGTGCTCCGCGTTGCGCATTAGGCCTTTCACTGTGTTGGCAAAGCGATACAACCTATTTTTTATTTGAGCCGTTCAAGTATAATCATGTGGCATTTGCTTATTTCTCATTCCTTTCCAACCCTCTTCTCCATCGATCATGTCGCCCTCCGGTCGAGTCCATCCTCCCGGATGCCTCATTTGAACATCCCGCCGAGTATCATTTGCATGTGGGCCTAGACCATGCTTGTATCTCCAATGTTTTGTAATTTGTCTGACATGCATATAAACAAACGGTTCATTTAAAGTTTCACTTGGCCTCCACTATGTGTCGCTTCGCGTCTTAGTTTTGACATCCCATTCGGTTCATGCCCCGACACATGTTGACGAGATCGATTGATGTTTAGAGATCAATTGCGTGTCGTGCAAGGAGATAAAGGTCCGGTCTGTTTCTATGATTGAAATGACCCGCATGGGGGTCTGTGGGGATCAAAGGGAGTATATTGTACGTTCATAAGCGAAACGAACGTATTGTACCCACCCTAGTCCTCTTTCAATCGATCTCCGGACCCCGAGATGAAACCGAGAGAGAACGAGTGGGGGCATGTGTGATACCTAAGGCGGATTCAAAATTTTGAACCGGTGATCATAGCATCCGCAAATCATATATAAAGGGTATTCAATGTTCGTTTCGTTTTTGAACATACAATATACTCCCTCCTATCCTTTCTAGTTTACATATAAGTTTTATGTGTAGTCAAAGTATCTCTACTTTGATAAAAAAAAGTATCAACATTCAACAACACCCAATCAATATCGTTAGATTCGTAAGTACTCCTAGAATTGTACTCGAGATGGTTTCCAATTTTTTTTCAACCACGTGGCCCTGCTGCGCCACTTCTTTTCCTTGCGCCTAAGCGATCCCACTCAGTGCTCAGGGCGTGTGAGCTTCCTAGCCGTGCCAGAGACAGCCGCTTCAGGGATCGACTTCAGCCTTCCTCCTTCTGAGGCCAGGTTCAGAGAGCGGTGGCTGTACGTGGACATTGGAGTGCCCAACCCTGTGCTCTCACACCCGACCTCGCCTGCTGTTCCTCACGCGGGTTAGGACCATGAGGTGCTCGCGAGCCCCCGGCTCGCCTTCGTCTGGCGCCACTTCCAGAGTTTGAGGGCGCTCAACGTGACATCACCCAAGGTGGTGAAGGAGTTCCTCCAATGTCGCATTGCTCCTCTTCAGCGCCACTCTCACCGGATGTGGGACTTTGCGGGGCATGGAGACCGCATGCGGCTTCAGGAGGAGGACTTGGCGCCTGAAGTGCTGCAGACTGTGCTCAGGACCTTGACTGGCGATCCTTCCCCAGGCAGCCTTCGGAGTAATGGTGTCCTCTTGTACCTTTGCTCCGGCGGGGCCGATTTTGTGAGGCAGATGCCCAGCTTCAACGAGTGGGGACTGCGCCCGGCTGGCTTCACGGGGCCCCGCGAGAACCCAGCCGCCGTGGTGGCTCCCCCCACAGCCCACAGCGATCCTTCCTCGGTTGACAGGGCGGGGAGACGAGAATCGGTGAGAGTTGAGGCACCCGATGTCGAGGTGCCAATGCCGCGAGAAGCCTCGAAGGTGGCGTCTCCCGAGGCCCGCCCTGGAGCGGCGGCAGGTGCGGAGTCGCGGCCTATGGTTCCTGAGGCCGGGGCTCCCGAGCCCCCAGCCGTTCCTCGCGAGGTGACGCTTGATGGCGCCCCCCAGGCTGACTCCTCCAGTGCTGATCATCTTGACGCTTCTTCCGCACCAGAGGCCGACCCCTGCGCCGAGCGCTTAGGTCAGTTCTGTGTAGAATTCTAGGCCCTCCGCAAGAGGAAGGAGGCCTCGAGTGGCATCGACCTCCCCTGCCGCTTGTTGAAGCGCAGGAAGTACTTTGCCATGGACGAGTAAGTCTTCTTCTTTTTCTGCTCATTTACATTGCTATCCCTGCGACTGATTGTGGCTCTTTCAGGCCCTACCCTGCAGAACCTGCTGAGCCTGCCCGGGAGCCATCCCCCCAAGCTTCGCCTTCTCTGCTGGCCCTGGGCTCGCCGAGCTCAAGCGGCACCCCTGCTGCCAGACCAGTTGATGGAGTGGTCCGTTCCATAGGGCACCTCGAGCCTGCGCTCCCGCTGTCCTTTCTTCATGAGTCCTCTTGGGGCACATCCGGCCTGCCCCGCGTTCCTCCTCTGATCATAGATGGTGAATGGCTGAAGTCTGTCTTTGGCTCCTCCTTCGTGGGTGGACCACGCCAGGCCGGATTCCCAGAGAGGTCCGTTTGGCGATGGCCAGGGCGCCAGCCCCCAGCCCCGCGCCAGGAGGGGGCCTGCCACCTCGGGGTCCTCCGCATGCTCCAATGGAAGAGGGTGATACGGAAGACGTGCTCAGGAACGCTCGGGAGCGACGCACCCTTCGTGAAGAGTTCCTCCAGAGGGTGGCGGATGCAGTGAGCCAGATCGGGGCAGAGCTTGCTGACGAGGATGCATGCCTCGAGGCCGAAGGTTTGTGCCTTGCTGAGGAGAGGCGCAAACTGAAGGTAGCCATCGCCCTCGCGCGTCACCAACGTGATCTTGAAAACGCGAAGGCTGAAGCGTCGCTGGCAGCTTCGCAGGAGGCCTACTCCTAGGCCGTCGAGGAGGCTCGGGAAGCAGATCGATGGCGCAAGGATGCAGAGGAGCGCGCATGGGAGCTCCTAGCATGGGGCAACTCCCTGGAGCAGCAATTGGAACTGCGTCAGGCGGCCCTTGAGTCAATGGAGGGGGCCCCTGTTGATCGGGTGGAGCTTCTGAAGCGCGAGGAGGCGCTGACACTGGAGGCCGCCGAGCGCAATCTTGATCTTGAGCGGTTGGAGACGAGGGAGCACCTGGGGGCTCGGGCGGAGGATGACGTTGCCGCGCGCGAAGCCCGGGCCCAGGAAGAAGTCGATCGTCACGTGGTGGAAGCTCGCTCAGCCTTCGAGCGTGAATATGAGACGAGGTTGGGGCTGATCAAGGCCGAGGTTGATGGCAGGACTGCGGCCCTCAGGGCCAAACTGGCTGAAGTGACGCACCGCGCGGACTCCTCTACACCCGCCCTCAGTGCAGCACAGGCGGAGCTGTCCTCCTCCCGGGCCGAGCAGCATCTTCTCCAACAGAGGGTTGATGACACCGAGGCCGTCGCGTGGCGGAATGAGGATGAGATCCGTCGGCGGCGGGTTCTGGAGCATGAGCATGCCCCCATGCTCCAAACGCTGAGAGAAAGGGCCAACACAGCCCTGGGAAACATCTGTGAGGCTGCCGCCAAGGAGCCGCACGAGGTTACCTACGCCGGCAACCTCCAATTTTCACCGATGTGGTGACGCTTCTGGAGAACCGCTCCGAGAGGTCCTGTTGGCTTGTCGAAGAGAGGAGCCGAGCCTTGCTTGGGCGTGCATTCTCCCGCGTCTTCAGCTATCTGCTGGACAGGGACCCCCACTTTGACTTCGACGCTGCCATCGCACCCGTGCCCATAGCCGTCCGGGGTGCCCTGGCGCAATGGGCGGAGGGCAGAGTGGACGCCCTCGTTGGGGCCTTTGCGTCATATGATGATGGCGTGGTTGTGGCCGCCAATGAAGGCGGTGTTGTGGACAAGCCTGGCACTGACGGAGATGCTGGCGGCGGTGGCGGCAATGTCAACGACGCCAGCGGTGCCTCCGAGGATGCCCAAGAAGACGCGGTGAGTGATATGTCCCACTGACCATGTGTCACTGCTGTTTATCCTGCACGAAGAAGGTTCGGGCTTGGCCCTGAAGAATGTAAGAGCATTTTGGGAGGGGTAGCCCCTCATGTAAAGGTTTGCAATTAGTACCCTGGTAAGTAAAATGTTGCGTGTGAACTTAGCAGCTGGCCTGGTGATGAGTCAGCTGACATGTGTACCTTCCGACCCTGACAAGTCCTGAGCGGGCCTGCGGGGGCCGCCATACCTCGGCTGTCGCCTGATTGACTTCTATATTCCGCGATGAGGACCTCCGGAGAGGGTGCGGCAACAGCGGTCCCGGCTGTAAAACGTGCCCGGCCCGGCCTGGCTCGCGAGGGGCTCACGAGGGGGGGGGGCAGTCGACGCTAACTTTGGACGCAAAGCCGAAACCAGAACGCGAGAGATTGCTTGAACGAGACTAAAAACCCCTTCCCCCAAACACACGCAAGCATCGAGCTCAAATCCAACTCAAATCCAAATCGAAGAACCTGTCAACAAGAAAATGCAAAAGCAAAAGGCCGCGTCCGTCACCTAGTCTAGTCTTCGACGTCTTCTCACCAGCGCGGAGCTAAGTGCTACCACTGGGCGTGGGCGGGAGCCCCCGAGGCCCGAGGGCGGATCCCCGGAGACTCCGGGGCATGTACAGCCCCACTCATTATTACGTGAGAGTGTCACGGGGCGCCGAGCTTCACAGGCACCGGGCCTTCTTCACAGGTACTAGCCTTGCTTCATATCGCCAGACGAGGGGCCCACCTTGCGCCACACTCTGCCGCCATCGACGGCGACCGGAAACTAGGACGACGCCAATGAGGCAGAGCGGTCGCCAGCGGTTCCCCCGACGACCACGGGTCCTCTGCCGGGGGCAGGCCTTGGGGCACCTCCCCGGTAGAGGGCCTACCTCCTGAGTATGCCTTGCTCCGACCGCCGCAGTGATGAACCCGAATCTCGGCCCCTCTCCTGCAGCCCCCTGCGCCCTCCTCTTGAGGGGTATGGGGCTGCAGAATTGGGGCAGCCACCTGCTGCGGCAACCTGTATCTCCTACGACCCATGGTTAGCATAAGCTTGCTCCTGAGGGATGAGTGGTACCCGATAGTTGCCGCCGTTCGTGCGGCTATCGAGGCTCCCTTGGGGTTCCTGAAAGAGCTCGGCTTCTGGCGTCTCCTCGCCCCAGCCTGGCTCGAGGAATGAGTCATGATCTTCTTCCAACGCGCACTCCAAGCCCACCATGCGGGCACATAAGCTTCTGGGGGCACCGCCTCGCAGGCCTCGTCGTAGCGCCCCGCATGCCACGCAGTCTGGCTTGGAGCGCCGCCTTGGGGGTGATGGCGGGGCGGTCTGCTGAGGCCGAAGGTCGCGGTGTGCACCCCTTCGCTGGCCTGAGAAGAGGCCGGCGTGACTTGTTACCCGGCGCCGACGGAGGTGTTGACGTTGAACGGGCCCTGGAGTCTGCTGGAAGTTGCGTGTGCGCGCACGATGCCGCCATACGGCTCGCCTTGGGTCTGGGGGGGCAGCTGGACGCAGAAAGGAGGTGTCCCTGAGGCGGCGGCGTCCAGGACTCGGCTACTCGCTCCAACAACACGTCGTGGCCGCCCTCCAGCAGTCGGCACTGTAGCAGCTCTCGGGCCACCGTGAGCGCGGCCCTGGAATTCACTTGCTCCCGTCGGGTGTATGGTGCCGTGGCCGCGGTGTGGCTTGAGGCCCTTGCTGCGGCCGCACCTGCCGTGGTGTGAGGGCAGGCGGCGTCTGGCCACGTCGCCCGTGCCTCGCAGCGCCCTGCGGAGCGCAGGCTGCCTGAGGCGCAAGGTTGAGGTCGCCCTGGGCTGATGCCACGGCGTGGGTGGGCCACGCTGCCCAACGGTCGGTGTTGGCAGCTGGGTCGCTTGTCATCTGAATGGCGAGGCGACGGAACAGATGCGGAGGAAGAAGGATTCCGGCGCACCCCTACCTGCCGCGCCAAATGTCAGATTTCGGGTTCCGGCAGACCCTTGAGGTTCGAACACTGGGGTGCGCGCGGAGATCTCTCCCCTACCGATATACGTCCAATCTCCTCGCGTGATCTAAGCTGGAAACAACGAACAACACAAGGGACACGAGGTTTATACTGGTTCGGGACACCATTGTGGTGTAATACCCTACTCCAATGTGTGGTGTGGTGGATTGCCTTGGGGGCTGATGATGAACAGTACAAAGGAAGAACAGCCTCGCGAGAGGTGTTCTTGAGCTGGTGCGATGAACTGCTAGGGTGAGTTCAGTCGCCTCTTTCTCTCTCTCTCTCTCTCTCTCCCTCTCTCTCTCTCTCGATCGGTGGATCGACCGATCTCTGTCTCGATCTCCCCTACTCTGTGGTGGCTAGCTCTATTTATAGAGGCCCTGGGCCTCTCCCCAAATAATGAGCGGGAAGGGCGCCAACAATTGGCCATTTTGATGGGGAACATCTAGTACAAGTTATCCTGACCAAAGGTGGTCTTTGGCTGCCAAAAGTACTGGCGATGACACCGTCTTGGGCTCCACGGTGACCTCCGCCCTGTCGCTCTGTTGGTCTTGGTCTCGTTGCACCGGAATGTAACCTTTGCTTGATGCCTTTGCCTGTGCTTGCCCCCTTTGCGCCAAAGAGGAAACAAGGACAATGCGCAGGCCGGCGCCCGCCTGGCACCCGCCTGGTCTCGATCGTCATGGCTGGCGTCACGGGTTCCTTGCGAGGTACCCCTGCCTTGATCTCTCCGCCTCCTCGCGAGCCTTCCTGAAGAGGCTGCCTTTGAGGAAGCTTCCGGTCGTCCGCCCCGCGAGGCTTGGCCCCTCGCGAGGGTCTTGAGCTTGAGTTGATGAAGATGGGCCGCGCTGGGCCCCCACTTGAGCCACGCCACAGGCCGTAGGCAGGCAAGTCTGGGACCCCCGTTCCCAGAACGCCGACACACGCCACGGCGACGCGTGGCGTCCACGCCACGGACTCCTCGCGCGAGTTGGTGATGTGGGCGCCGATGCCTCCGACCTCCTGGATCCGCTTCCCGTGGTTATTATCCGACGTGATGCCGCCGAGGGGGGCTCTTGAGCTCTAGCTGCAGCATGCCGATTGCGGCGCTCCAGCAATCAGGGCGAAGATCGAAGCAGTCCCCACTGGCAAGATCTTCATGACTCGCAGCTGGGGCGAGGTCGCTCGAGTCTGTCATGCGAGGGGCGCCCTCGCGATCCACTTCGAGAATGATGGCGCCTCCACGCTCTTCTTCAAGGTCTTCGACACCGAGGGCCGCCGCCTGGAGTGCTGTTCTGGAGAAGAGCGCGAGGCTGATGCGCGCTCCGCTCGCGAACACTCCAGCAGCAGCAGCCCTTGGGAGTCCAGTAGCTCTCCTGAGCTCTACGAGACTTCGGAGATGAGCGACGACAGCTACGTTCCCCCGAGCTCTCGCCGTGCTCGGAGTAGGCCTGCGGCGTCTGGCCGCCGCCGCTGCTGATCTGGATGGGGTTGGCACCGGCCTCCTGTGGCCCACTGTTGATGATGGCATCCGCCAAGGAAGGATGTAGATAGGACCCCCCCCTTAGCATCAGCTTTTGTTTCATGTGAAGAATCATGAATTACCCCATGGGGGCATGTAAGGGTCTGCAATGCCTTTGTACTTATCTTCCTCGTTATGAAGATTTGATGAACGCGTGTCCTGTTAAGGCTCGGCCCCCCCTTTCTTTCCTCGCGGTAGCTTGTTGCTCTACGCTGACGGGTCCTGGTCCCAAGGCGGCTACAACCATCACTAGTATGCCAGGTCGCGATGCCGTGGTCAAGTCCAGGAGGTGCGCGGCCCGAGGTCCAGTAAGAGCCCCTGAGGCGCGATGCTCAGGAGGTCCCCCTTAGCACCCAAGCGGCCATGGTAAGGAAAGAAAGGAAGATGATTTGGCCGCAACGGGGTTGCAGCATGGTGTGAGCGACCACTAGGCCCAAATATTTAGTCGATCCGAGGGTGAGACTTATCTTGCTGACTTTGCGGTGATTCCTGATGTTGCGCTAGAATGCACGCCAACTTACGCGACATAGCTAGGTCGGTCCGTACGAGTTTTCCTTCTCCCGAGCTCTTCTTAGTGCTCTACGTCCTCAGGTCCCGACCCTCGAGCGAGCTCAGCCGCCGCTGGTATGCCAGGTCGTGATGCCATGGTCAAGGCCAGGGGGTGAGGGCTAGAGAGCCAGTAAGAGCTCCTGAGTCGCGATGCTCAGTAGCCCCCCTTTTAACGTGTAAGCGAATGATATGAGAGAAAAGGAGACTCGTGGTGCCGCCTGCTATCCTTCCCGCAGGGTCCCTGTGGACAGGCACAAGAAGCATGGTTTGTCGTTACTGCTGCCTGCCGCTGGTTGGTCCGGATGGAGTGAAGGCATTGAGGGCCTGGTGAGGTGACATGCACGGCGCGTGCCACGAGCCAGAGCTCGACCACTCAGATTTGTCTGTCGTGGCAGGGACGGACCCATGCACCAGCGCCGTGCCCGTGTAGAGGCCCCAAGGGAGGCGGTGATCGAGCAAGTGATAGCAGTTGGCAGGTTAAGCATGAAGAGCAGATCGACTTGGATAAATGCAGGAAGATACATGCCACTGGGTCTGGCCCGAGCAGCGTGGGGTTTATGCAGCCCGAGGGGCGCCCCCAACAAGGTAAGCTGAAAACATAGACAAAGGGTTACATGCCATAGGGACGGACCCATGTGGCCTGGGAATAATGCAGCCCGAGGGGCGCTCCCAGCTTAAATGAACTTGGAAGATGTCACCTGGTTCTGTAGACGAAGTAGAGTTGGTGCAGCCGAAGCCACGCGTTGAAGGAATGGCTCCTCATGAGCCACCCGGACCCTAAGCCTTGGGAGGCTCTGGGGGCTCGGGAGGTTCCCTAAAGACCGTCCTCATCACCTCCGGAATGGCGCGGAACCTGGCTTCCTGAGCCATCAGGACTTGCCTCACGTTGTGCTAATAGGCCGACGCCACGCTCGGCAAGCCGAAGGGCATGCGAACGTAGTTGTGTGGTGGACCCTCACAGCGGCCTGCACTCGATGGCCAGAAGCGTTCCTGAGATGCGGCCCTGTTGAGCCCTAGGATGTCGATGCAGGCACGCAGCCTGACATCCTCGCCTGGATGGGGGGCTGCGCCTTGTGAGCGGCCGTGGCCGCGCATGGCCCTTGCTTCTTGCAGTTCTTCGGTGGTCTTGGTGATGAACTCCTGAGCGGTGGGCACTCCTTGCCATGTGCTCTCCTGAGGAAAGTGTGCCATGAGGCATGCCTCCAAGTGGTGCCCAAGCGCCTCCCTCGTGAGGTTGGCAAGGTCTGAGGCTCTCTAGGAGAGAGCCCCCGAGCCCTGCCAGAGGAGGGCGCCGGGCACGCTTTCCTATGCAGTGGAGGGAGGCGCCCCTGGAGCGGGCGCTAATCCCGACGAGGCTCCTGATGTGACGCCATCTTCTTGGCATCCTGCGCGGCGCAGTAGCTTCTTCTTGGGGATGGTCTCCGGAGGGCCTTCACTTCTGCTGTTAGGGTTGTCGATTGCTGCAGCTTGGAAGGCGCGCTCAAGGGAGCACACTGCATCCCTTTCTTCACATGGGACCATGATGATTCCCCCGCTTCCTGGCATCTTGAGGACATTGTAGCCATGGTGAGTGACTGCCATGAACATGGCCAGGGCTGGATACCGAGGATAGCATTATACGGCAGGCGGATGTGCGCGACGTCAAAGTCGATGAGCTTGGTGCGATAGTTCTTGCGCTCCCCGAAGGTGACAGGCAGGCGGACCTGCCCTATCGGTGTGGTGGAGCCGTCAATCACTCCTGAGAAAGGCTTGGTTGGCTGGAGCAGCTCATAGGGCACTTGGAGGTTGTCGAACGTGTCGACGGACAGGACGTTGAGCCCTGCACCGCCGTCGATGAGAGTCTTGGTGACTTGCACATTGCTGATGACTGGGGAGCATAGCATAGGCAGGGTGCCAGCGGTGGCTGCGCACTTGAGCTGGTCTGCCGAGTTGAAGGTGATGGCGCATTGGGACCACCTGAGCGGGCGCGTGGCCTCGAGGTTGGGGAGTGTCGCGTTCACCTCGCAAGCGAACTGTTTGAAGATGCGCTGAGAGGCTGGGGCCTGAGCACCGCCTAAGATGCAAGCGATCGCACGCGGCTCCTGGAAGCCCCCAACCCCCTCGTCCTGGTGGTGGTCGTCGTTCCTTCTTGGAGGCGGCACCAGGGGAAGACCGGTGTTGCCCTAGGGGCGATCCTCACGAGGCGGGTCCCTCCAGGCGCCCTCGCGAGGTTAGTCCTCTCAGCGGTCCTCACGAGGTCGGTCGCGCCACTCCTGGCGCGGGCCACGGTCATCCCAGCGTCTGCCTCCGCGTCCTCCTCCACGGTCGTAGAACCGGTCGTTGCGCTCTGGGCGTCGACCGAAGCGTCCTTCCCGAACGGCTCTGAGCTCTTGACAGACGCTGGTGTTGTGGGTGTTCAGGTTGTGGAAGGCGCAGAACGGGCGGCCGTTCTTGGATGACTCGGGCTGATCACTGCCTCGCTTGGTGTCGAGCTCCACCGCGAGCACTACTGCCTCTTTGCGCTTCACGTCCTTGGCCTTGGCCTTCTTCTCCTCCACTCCTGCAGCTGACAGCTCAAGGAGAGAGAGGCGCCCCTCCTCAGCTCTTGCGCACTTGGTCGCCAGGTTGAACAGCTCCTGAGATGTGCAAAGCTCCTCGTGGATAGCCAGCTCTTCCTTCATCTTGACGTCACGGACACCGTCTAAGAATGCGGAGATGATGGCTTCGTCCGTGACCTTGGGGATCTTGAGGCGGGTGTTGTTGAAGCGTTGGATGTACTTCTGGAGGGTCTCTCCTGGCTGTTGCTTGATGCGGCGTAGATCACCCGCGGCCGGTGGGTGGTCGCGAGTGCCCTGGAAGTTGGCGACGAAGCGGTCGCGCATATCGTCCCAGGAGGAGATCGAGCTATGTTGCAGGTTCAGGAGCCAGGAGCAGGCCCCATCCTTGAGAGCCATGGGAAACCAGTCCGCCATGACTTTTTCGTCGCCGTTAGCCGCTTCGATGCTCAGCTCATAGAGCTGCAGGAACTCTGCGGGGTCGGCGGTGCCGCCGTATCAAGGAGGTAGATCTGGCTTGAACTTGCCTGGCCAGGCGACGCTACGCAGCTCGGGGGTGAAGGCACGGTAGCCAGCCGGGGCCTGCTTCTGAGGCGGAGCTTGGTCTTGGCGAGGTCCGCGATGCGCCACCACAGGCGGCACGCGGTCTTGACGAGGTGGCGCAGGGAGCGCCGGTGCAGCTTCTTGCGTCCGCGGGATTTCTTGGCAGCTCCTTTCTTCATGCGCGGGATGCCGGGCACGGTGGATCACGCCGAGGAGGCGCGCGCCTTGGTGCCAAGGCACCGTCTTAGGGACGAGGCGATGGAGGCACGCCATGAGCCCCATCGCCCGCGGCTGGTTAAGGGGGAGGCAGAGAGTGGGACGGCACCGGAGAGCCCCCTATGGCACGGACGAGCTCGACGACGCGGTCGAGCCACTCCTCATAGAGGTCATCAACGGGGCAGTAACGCAGGAGCTCGTACACCGCGATGAACGCGGCCCGCGCTTCCATGGGAGCGCGGTGCACGTGGGATGAAGAACCAGCAGGGGTGAGTGATGGAGGAGCGGTGCGGCCGTCCTGTCGCACTGCAGGATGCAGCGAGGATGCCTGGTGCTCGTTCCCCACCGGGCCGGTGGCAGCGTTGGTGGCAGGGGACGGAGAACGATGAGGTGGCCCGCCGACAGGAACCGTTTGAGCGACCCGAGCGGCGAGGGCGGCCCGACGCTCAGCTCGAGCACGGCGAGCATCCGACATGGAGACGACGGAGCGACGAACTGACAGAAAGGAAGCTACGGCGCACCCCTACCTAGCGCGCCAAATGTCAAATGTGGGGCTCCGGCTACCCTTAAGGTTCGAACACTGGGGTGCGCGCAAAGTCTTTCCCTTCTACCAATCTACGCTCTAGCTCGCTAAGATCTTGCGGACGAACTCGACGAACTCTCAACACAGAAAGACACAGGGTTTATACTGGTTCGGGCCACCGTTGTGGTATAATACCTGATAACCCACAAGTATAGGGGATCAATTGTAGCCTCTTTCGATAAGTAAGAGTGTCGAACCCAACGAGGAGCTAAAGGTAGAACAAATATTCCCTCAAGTTCTATCGACCACCGATACAACTCTACGCACACTTGACGTTCGCTTTACCTAGAACAAGTATGAAACTAGAAGTACTTTGTAGGTGTTGTTGGATAGGTTTGCAAGATAATAAAGAGCAAGTAAATAAAAAGTAGGGTTTGTTTAGATAGAGACACAACTAAGTTAGGTTTAGTAGAGAGTTTGTTGTTACGAGAAAATTATTTGTCCCTAGGCAATCGATAACTAGACCTGTAATCATTATTACAATTTTATTTGAGGGAGAGGCATAAGCTAACATACTTTCTCTACTTGGATCATATGAACTTATGATTGGAACTCTAGCAAGCATCGCAACTACTAAAGATTCATTAAGGTAAAACCCAACCATAGCATTAAAGCATCAAGTCCCCTTTATCCCATACGCAACAATTTCTATGCTAGGTTGAAGCTTCTGTCACTCTTGCCCTCCAATACACAGTCCTATCAACATACAACTAACCCAAGGGTGTGATCCACGCGCGCAATCATATGATGGGCACCAAAGGACAGCAACATAACCACAAGAAAATCAAATCAATCATAGCAATTCATCAACCACCGATAGGACAACGAAAATCTACTCAGACATCATAGGATGGCAACACGTCATTGGATAATAATATGAAGCATAAAGCACCATGTTGAAGCAGAGGGTACAGCGGGTTGCAGGATAGTGGACCATTGTAGATAGAGGGGGGAAGGTGATGGAGATGTTGGTGAAGATGGCGGAGGTGTTGGTGTAGATCGCGGTGATGATGATGGCCCCCGGTGGCACTCCGGTGCCACCGGAAGCGAGGGGGAGAGAGCCCCCCTCCTTCTTATTCTTCCTTGACCTCGTCCCTAGATTGGAGAAGGGTTTCCCCTCTGGTCCATGGCCTCCATGGCACGGGAGGGGCGAGAGCCCCTCCGAGATTGGATCTGTCTCTATGTCTCTCTCTGTTTCTGCATTCCCAGATTCTTCCCTTTCACCGTTTCTTATATTCTCGGAGATCCGTAACTCCGATTGGGCTGAAATTTTGACACGATCTCTATCCGGAAATTATCTTTCTTGTGGCGAAAGAAGGGCACCAACCGCCTTACGGGTGGCCCACGAGGGTCAGGGGCGCGCCCCCTGCCTCGTGGCTACCTCGGGCACCGTCTCGCATGGATTTTTCTTCCCAAAAATCATATATATTCCAATAAAAAATCTCCATCAATTTTTATCCCGTTTGGACTCTGTTTGAAATGGATATTCTGCAAAACAAAAAATATGCAACAAACAGGAACTGGCACTGGGCACTGGATCAATATGTTAGTCCCAAAAATAGTATAAAAATTTGCCAAAAGTATATGAAAGTTGTAGAATATTGGCATGGAACAATCAAAAATTATAGATACGAAGGAGACGTATCAGCATCCCCAAGCTTAATTCCTGCTCGTCCTTGAGTAGGTAAATGATAAAAAAGATAATTTTTGATGTGGAATGCTACCTAGCATAATCTTGATCACATATCTAATCATGGCATGAATATTAAGATACGAGTGATTCAAAGCAATAGTCTATCATTTGACATAAAAACAATAATACTTCAAGCCTACTAATAAAGTAATCATGTCTTTTCAAAATAACATGGCCAAAGAAAGTTATCCCTACAAAATCATATAGTCTGGATATGCTCCATCTTCACCACACAAAATATTCACATCTTGCACAACCCCGATGACAAGCCAAGCAATTGTTTCATACTTTTGACGCTCTCAAACCTTTTCAACTTTCATGCAATACATGAGCGTGAGCCATGGACATAGCACTATAGGTGGAATAGAATGGTGGTTGTGGAGAAGACAAAAGGAGAAGATAGTCTCAGATCAACTAGGCGTATCAACAGGCTATGGAGATGCCCATCAATAGATATCAATGCGAGTGAGTAGGGATTGCCATGCAATGGATGCACTAGAGCTATAAGTGTATGAAAGCTCAGACTGAAAACTAAGTGGGTGTGCATCCAACTTGCTTGCTCATGAAGACCTCGGGCGTTTGAGGAAGCCCATCATCAGAATATACAAGCCAAGTTCTATAATGAAAATTCCCACTAGTATATGAAAGTGATAACTCAAGAGACTCTCTATATGAAGAACATGGTGCTACTTTGAAGCACAAGT
Source organism: Triticum dicoccoides (assembly GCF_002162155.2). NCBI lineage: Eukaryota > Viridiplantae > Streptophyta > Magnoliopsida > Poales > Poaceae > Triticum > Triticum dicoccoides. The sequence goes on along the minus strand of NC_041388.1, from coordinate 304,307,607 downwards.
GTGGAAAAAGGATAGTAGTACTGCCCCTTCTCTGTTTTTCTCTCATTTTTTGTTTTTTTTTGTTTTTTGTTTTTGGTGGGCTTCTTTGGCCTCTTTTTTTATTTGGGCTTCTTTGGCCTCTTTTATTTTTTGTAAAGTCCAGAGTCTCATCCCGATATGGGGGAATCATAGTCTCCATCATCCTTTCCTCACTGGGGCAATGCTCTAATAATGATGATCATCACACTTTTATTTACTTACAACTCAATATTACAACTCAATGTCTAGAACAAAGTATGACTCTATATGGATGCCTCCGGCAGTGTACCAGGATGTGCAATGATCTAGCATAGCAATGACATCAAAAAACGGACAAGCCATGAAAACATCATGCTAGCTATCTTACGATCATGCAAAGCAATATGACAATGAATGATCAAGTCATGTATATGATGATGATGGAAGTTGCATGGCAATATATCTCGGAATGGCTATGGAAATGCCATGATAGGTAGGTATGGTGGCTGTTTTGAGGAAGGTATATGGTGGGTTTATGGTACCGGCGAAAGTTGCACGGTACTAGAGAGGCTAGCAATGGTGGAAGGGTGAGAGTGCGTATAATCCATGGGCTCAACATTAGTCATAAAGAACTCACATACTTATTGCAAAAATCTATTAGTCATCAAAACAAAGTACTACGCGCATGCTCCTAGGGGGATAGATTGGTAGGAAAAGACCATCGCTCGTCCCCGACCGCCACTCATAAGGAAGACAATCAATAAATAAATCATGCTCCGACTTCATCACATAATGGTTCACCATACGTGCATGCTACGTGAATCACAAACTTCAACACAAGTATTTCTACAATCCACAACTACCCACTAGCATGACTCTAATATCACCATATTTATATTGCAAAACTATTGCAAGGAATCAAACATATCATATTCAGTGATCTACAAGTTTTATGTAGGATTTTATGACCAACCATGTGAATGACCAATTCCTGTCATCTCTCTAAACAGATATAAGTGAAGCAAGAGAGTTTAATTCTTTCTACAAAATATATGCCCATTCTCTAACAAATATAAGTGAAGCAAAAGAGCATTCTACAAATGGCGGTTGTCTATGTAAAGAGAAACCGGCAACCCAAACTTCAAATGATATAAGTGAAGCACATGAAGCATTCTATAAGCCATACTCAAAAGATATAAGTGAAGTGCAAAGAGCATTTTATAAATCAACCAAGGACTATCTCATGCCAGCATGGTGCATAAAACAAAAATGAAAACTAAATGCAAAATACGCTCCCAGATTGCACATATCACATGAACGAAACGAATCTGAAAACATACCGATACTTGTTGAAGAACGAGGGGATGCCTTCCGGGGCATCCCCAAGCTTAGAAGCTTGAGTCTCCTTGAATATTTACTTGGGGTGCCTCAGGCATCCCCAAGCTTGAGGTCTTGCCTCTCTTCCTTCTTCTCACATCGAGACCTTCTCGATCATCGAACACTTCATCCACACAAAACTTCAACAGAACACTCGATAAGATCCGTTAGTATAATAAAGCAAATCACTACTCTAAGTACTGTTACAAACCAATTCATATTTTGTTTTTGCATTGTGTCTACTGTAATATAACTTTTTCATGCCTCAATCCACTAATATAAATTGATAGTTTCATCAAAACAAGCAAACTATGCATCAGAAACAGAATCTGTCTAAAACAGAAAAGTCTGTAATAATCTGAACATTCACCATACTTCTGATACTTGAAAAATTCTACCAAAATTAGGAAAAATAAAAAATTTGTATAGGAAGACAGTTCAAAAAGAATCAGAACAATTTGACGTTCCAGAAAAAAAATGTAAAATCATGCACTACAGCCAAAGTTTCTGTCCTGCACCATACAGACCATCAAGCAAATGTAAACATCCTAAAGGCAAACCTTGGCACATTATTTTTATAATACAATGGAATTTTACAAGGGTATAATTATTTTTATCAAAAAGTTTCTGTAATCAAGATTCACAAAGTTTCCATGAGCATGAACAAAGTTCAAGGCTAGCTCCCACTTCAACAATGCTTGTCTTTCTCACTTTCGCTTTCCTTTTTGAAAAAGTTTTGGGTTCCCCTCTTTGTTTTTGTTGTTTTTAAACTATATAAAAGCACTCAACAGAAATAAATGACTCTCTAAAACTTCCGGGTTGTCTCCCTGGCAGCGCTTTCTTTAAAGCCATTAAGCTAGGCATATAGTGCTCAAGTAATGGATCCACCCGGATCCCAAGGTATATCAAAGCCAATTTTAATTAACAATGATTTGTAATTTAGTGGTGAGAACAAGGTAACATATATCATGTAATGACGAACTCTAACTCTCTTCCTATGCATCGGCATGTCATAAAAGAACAATTCATGCACACAAAGTAAAGGCCAATGCATAGTATAAATAGTTTCTTGCAATTTTATCGTGTGGGAAACGTAGAGAGGTGGATATATAGTTCCTCTCTCATAATAATTGCAAGTAGGAGCAGCAAGCACATGCATATTATATTCATCAAAATCATCATGTGCAACGGTAAAAGGCAACCCATCAATATATTCCTTAATAAGAGCAAACTTCTCTGATATAGTGTAGTTTGGAGAATTCAAAAAGATAATAGGACTATCATGTGTGGGTGCAATAACAACAATTTCATGTTTAACATAAGGAACTATAGCAAGTTCATCCTCATAAGCATAATTCATATTGGCATCTTGGCCACAAGCATATCAAGCATCATCAAAAAGGGATATTTCAAAAGAATCAACGGGATCATAACAATCATCATAGCAATCATCCTCCGGTAAGCACGAGGAGAAATTAAACAATGTATGAGTTGAAGATTTAATCTCATTAGAAGGTGGGCACAGGTAGCTAATCCGCTCTTCCTCCTTTTGTTCTTCTCACTCCTCATCATCTTTTTCATCCAATGAGCTCACAGTTTCATCAATTTCTTCTTTCATAGACTCCTGCAAAATATTAGTCTCTTCTTGGACAGCGGAGACTTTCTCAATAAGCGCATTAATTTCGTAATTGTATTCATAATTCTCATAACAATATTTCAGGATAGCTAAATTTTCATGTCTATAAACAACATCATCAAAATCTTCAAACTCTTTAAACATAGATACAATTTCATAAGCACCCATAAAAGCAACAAATTCTTCTATTTGTTCCACATAATAGTAATCATATATACCATTAGCATAAGAAGCTAAGGTCTTATTATCATTAAATTTGCATGAAAAGGGAAGGTTTGGAGCCTTCATCCTAGAACAACAAGTATAATCATATCTCAAGCATAGTTGCCTAGCATACCAATTCAATATATGAATTTGATCCCATAATAGTTTCCCTTTTTGTGTCAAGCGGTAATCCCTAAAGTATTCACGTTGATCCAACGTTACTCCCATTACATAATTGAATGGGGTTTTCTCAGGATTATTAAAGTAGTACATAATATTTTTCACATAACCAGCATCGAGGGTTTTAGGAGGTTCCCCATCTCCATGAGTAGCAAGTACACCTAATTTTTTTTGGTATTTCGTGTTCCATATCAAGAACTAAAGATAGAAAACAACTAAGAACAACAAATAACAATTACTTAGTGATAAAGCAAACAAGCACACACGAGAATATTCACCCCACGCTATTGCTCCCCGGCAACGGCGCCAGAAAAAGGTCTTGATAACCCACAAGTATAGGGGATCAATTGTAGCCTCTTTCGATAAGTAAGAGTTATTGGGGAACGTAGCAATAATTCAAAATTTTCCTACGTGTCACCAAGATCAATCTAGGAGATACTAGCAACGAGAGAGAGGGAGTGCATCTTCATACCCTTGAAGATTGCTAAGCGGAAGCATTGCAAGAACGCGGTTGGAGGAGTCGTACACGTAGCGATTCAGATCACAGTCGAATCTGATCTAAGCACCGAACAACGGTGCCTCCGCGTTCAACACACGTGCAGCCCGATGACGTCTCCCACGCCTTGATCCAGCAAGGAGAGAGGGAGAGGTTGGGGAAGACTCCATCCAACAGCAGCACGACGGCATGGTGATGGTGGAGGAGCGTGGCACGCCAGCAGGGCTTCGCCAAGCACTGCAAGAGACGAGGAGGGAGAGGGGTAGGGCTGCGCCAAGAGGGAGAGAGACTCGTGTGTTGGGAAGCCCCAAAACCCCCACTATTTATAGGAGGAGGGGAGGAGGGTGCGCCCCCTCTAGGGTTCCCACCCCTAGGGGGCAGCAGCCCTAGATGGGATGGAGGGGGCGGCCAAGAGGGGGGAGAGGGGGCGCGCCCTAGGGTGGGCCTTAGGCCCATCTGCGCATAGGGTTTCCCCCTTCTCCTCCTAGCTGCGCCTTGGGCCCTGGTGGGAGGCGCACCAGCCCACTCACAGGCTGGTCCCTTCCCACTCTTGGCCTATGCAAGCCTCCGGGGCTGGTGGCCCCTCCCGGTGGACCCCGGGAACCCTCCTGTGGTCCCGGTACATTACCGGTGACACCCGAAACACTTCCTGTGGTCAAAACCTCACTTACTATATATTATTCTTTACCTCTGAACCATTACGAAACTCCTCATGACGTTAGGGATCTCATCCGGGACTCCGAACAACATTCGGTAACCACATACAAACTTTCGCTATAACCCTAGTGTCATCGGACCTTAAGTGTGTAGACCCTACGGGTTCGAGAATCAAGGAGACATGACCGAGACAACTCTCCGGCCAATAACCAACAGCGGGATCTGGATACCCATGTTGGATCCCACATGTTCCACGATGATCTCATCGATGAACCACGATGTCTAGGATTCAAGCAATCCCGTATACAATTCCCTTTGTCAATCGGTACATTACTTGCCCAAGATTTGATCGTCGGTATCCCAATACCTCGTTCAATCTCATCACCAGCAAGTCACTTTACTCATTCCATAATGCATGATCTCGTGACCAACTACTTAGTCACAATGAGCTCATTATGATGATGCATTACCGAGTGGGCCCAGAGATACCTCTCCATCATACGGAGTGACAAATCCCAGTCTCGATTCGTGCCAACCCAACAGACACTTTCGGAGATACCTGTAGTGCACCTTTATAGCCACCCAGTTATGTTGTGACGTTTGGTGCACGCAAAGCATTCCTACGGTATCCGGGAGTTGCACAATCTCATGGTCTAAGGAAATGATACTTGACATTAGAAAAGCTTTAGCAAACGAACTACACGATCTTGTGCTACGCTTAAGATTGGGTCTTGTCCATCACATCATTCTCCTAATGATGTGACCCCGTTATCAATGACATCCAATGTCCATGGTCAGGAAACCATGACCATCTATTGATCAACGAGCTAGTCAACTAGAGGCTTACTAGGGACATGTTGTGGTCTATGTATTCACACATGTATTATGGTTTCCGGTTAATACAATTATATCATGAACAATAGAAAATTATCATGAACAAGGGAATACAATAATAACCATTTTATTATTGCCTCTAGGGCATATTTCCAATAGTCTCCCACTTGCACTAGAGTCAATAATCTAGTTCACATCACTATGTGATTGTAATGAATCCAACACCCATGGGGTATGTTCATATATTGCTTGTGAGAGAGGTTTATCAGTCAATGGGTCTGAACCTTTCAGATCCAAGTGTGCTTTACAAATCTCTATGTCATCTTGTAGATGTAGCTACCACGCGCTACTTGGAGCTATTCCAAATAACTGCTCTACTATACGAATCCGGTTTACTACTCAGAGTCATCCAGATTAGTGTCAAAGTTTGCATCGACGTAACCCTTTACGACAAACTCTTTTACCACTTCCATAATCGAGAAAATTCCTTAGTCCACTAGTTACTAAGGATAAGTTCGACCGCTGTCATGTGATCCATTCCTGGATCACTCTTATACCCCTTGACTGACTCATGGCAAGGCACACTTCAGGTGCGGCACACAGCGTAGCATACTGTAGAGCCTATGTCTAAAGCATAGGGGACAACCTTCGTCCTTTCTCTCTCTTCTGCCGTGGTCAGGTCTTGAGTCTTACTCAATGCTCACACCTTGTAACATAGCCAAGAACTTTGCTGATCTATTTTGAACTCCTTCAAAATCTTGTCACGGTATGTATTCATTTGAAAGTACTATTAAGCATTTTTGATCTATCCTTATAGATCTTGATGCTCAATGTTCAAGTAGCTTAATCCAGGTTTTCCATTGAAAAACACTTTTCAAATAACCATGCATGCTTTACAGAAATTCTACATCATTTCTGATCAACAATATGTTAACAACATATACTCATCAAAAATTCTATAGTGCTCCCACTCACTTCTTTGGAAATACAAGTTTCTCATAAACTTTGTATAAACCCAAAATCTTTGATCATCTCATGAAAGTGTACATTCCAACTCCGAGATGCTTACTCCAGTCCTTAGCAGGATTGCTGGAGCTTTGCATACTTGTTAGCATCTTTTAGGATTGATAAAACCTTCTGGTTGTATCACATACAACCTTTCCTCAAGAAAATTGTCGAGGAAACAATGTTTTGACATCCTATCTGCAAGATTTCATAAATAATACAGTAACTGCTAACATAATTCCAACAGACTCTTAGCATCGCTATGAGTGAGAAAGTCTCATTGTAGTCAACTCCTTGAACTTGTCGGAAAACATCTTAGCGACAAGTCGAGCTTTCTTAATGGTGACACTTACCATCATTGTCTGTCTTCCTTTTAAAATCCATCTGCACCCAACAGCCTTACAACCATCAAGTAGTTCTTTCGAAGTCTATACTTTGTTTTTATACATGGATCCTCTCTCGGATTTTATGGCCTCGAGCCATTCATCGGAATCCGGGCCCACCATCGCTTCTCCATAGCTTGTAGGTACATTGTTGTCTAGCAACATGACTTCCAAGACAGGATTACGTACCACTCTGAAGTAGTACACATCCTTGTCGACCTATGAGGTTTGGTAGTGACTTGATCTGAAGTTTCATGATCACTATCATAAGCTTCCACTTCAATTGGTGTAGGTGCCACAGGAACAACTTCCTGTGCCCTGCTACATACTAGTTGAAGTGATGGTTCAATAACCTCATCAAGTCTCCATCATCCTCCCACTCAATTCTTTCGAGAGAAACTTTTCCTCGAGAAAGGATCTGTTTCTAGAACCAATCATTTTTGCTTCCGGATCTGAAATCGGAGGTATACCCAACTGTTTTGGGTATTCTATGAAGATGCATTTATCCACTTTGGGTTCGAGCTTATTAGCCTGAAACTTTTTCACATAAGCGTCACAGCCCCAAACTTTTAAGAAACGACAGCTTAGGTTTTTCTAAACCATAGTTCATACGATGTCGTCTCAATGGAATTGCGTGGTGGCCTATTTAAAGTGAATGCGGTTGTCTCTAATGCCTAAACCCATAAACGATAGTGGTAATTCGATAAGAGACATCATGGTATGCACCATATCCAATAGGGTGCAGTTATGATGTTCGGACACACCATCACACTATGGTGTTCCAGGCGGTATTAGTTGTGAAACAATTTCCACAATGTCTTAATTGTGTACCAAACTCGTAACTCAGATATTCATCTCTGTGATCATATCATAGACATTTTATCCTCTTGTCACGACGATCTTCAACTTCACTCTGAAATTACTTAAACCCTTCAATAATTCAGACTTGTGTTTCATCAAGTAAATATACTCAGCATCTACTCAAATCATCTGTGAAGTAAGAACATAACGATATCCACTGCGTGCCTCAGCACTCATTGGACTGCACACATCAAAATGTATTACTTCCAACAAGTTGCTTTCTTGTTCCATCTTACTAAAAACGAGGTCTTTTAGTCATCTTGCCCATGTGGTATGATTTGCATGTCTCAAGTGATTCAAAAGCAAGTGAGTCCAAAGATCCATCTGTATGGAGTTTCTTCATGCATATCTACCAATAGACATGGTTCGCATGTCTCAATCTTTTCAAAACGAGTGAGTCCAAAGATCCATCAACATGGAGCTTATTCATGCGTTTTATACCAACATGACTCAAATGGCAGCGCCACAAGTATGTGATACTATCATTACTATCTTATATCTTTTGGCATGAACATGTGTATCGCTACGATCGAGATTCAATAAACCATTCATTTTAGGTGCAAGACCATTGAAGGTATTATTCAAATAAACAGAGTAACCATTATTCTCCTTAAATGAATAACTGTATGGCGATAAACATAATCCAATCATGTCTATGCTCAAAGCAAACACCAAATAACAATTATTTCGGTTTAACACCAATCCCGATGGTAGAGGGAGCGTGCGATGTTTGATCACATCAACCATGGAAACACTTCCAACACATATCGTCATATCACCTTTAGCTAGTCTCCGCAGCCTTTTATTTCGAGTTACTAACACTTAGCAACTGAACTGGTATTTATTACCCTGGTGCTACTAGGAGTACTAGTAAAGTACACAATAGTATAACGTATATCCAAAATACTTCTGTCGACCTTGCCAGCCTTCTCATCTACCAAGTATCTAGGGTAGTTTTGCTTCAGTGACCGTTCCCCTCATTATAGAAGCACTTAGTCTCGGGTTTGGTTCAACCTTGGGTTTCTTCACTAGAGCAGCAACTGATTTGCCGTCTCATGAAGTATCCCTTCTTACCCTTGCCCTTCTTGAAACTAGTGGTTTAACCATCAACAATTGATGCTCCTACTTGATTTCTACTTTCGCGGTGTCAAACATCGCGAGTTGCTCAAGGATCATCATGTTTATCCCTGATATGTTATAGTTCATCACGAAGCTGCAATAGCTTGGTGGCAGTGACTATGGAGAACCATCACTATCTCATCTGGAAGACTAACTCCCACTCGATTCAAGCGATTGTAGTACTCAGGCAATCTGAGCACATGCTCAACGATTGAGCTTTTCTCCCTTAGTTTGCAGGCTTAAGAAACTTGTCAGGGGTCTCATACCTCTTGACGGGGGCACTAGTATAAAATTCCAATTTCAGTCTTTGGAACATCTCATATGTTCTGCGACGTTTCAAAAACGTCTTTGGTGCCACAATTCTAAATCGTTAGTATTACGCACTGAACTATCACGTAATCATCAAAACGTGTATGTCAGATGTTTCCCAATATCTACAGACGATGCTCGAGGTTCAACACACTGAGTGGTGCATTAAGGACATAACCCTTCTGTGCAGCAATGAGGATAATCCTTAGTTTACGGACCCAGTCCGCATAATTTCTACTATCAACTTTCAACTAAATTTTCTCTAGGAACATATCTTAAACAGTAGAACTAAAGCGTAAGTTACGACATAATTTGCCAAGACCTTTTGACTATGTTCATGATAATTAAGTTCATCTGATTATTTAGTGAACTACCACTTAGATAGACATCCCTCTAGTCATCTAAGTGATACATGATCCGAGTCAACTAGGCCGTGTCCGATCATCACGTGAGACGGACTAGTCATCATCGGTGAACATCTTCATGTTGATCGTATCTACTATACGACTCATGTTCGACCTTTCGGTCTCTTGTGTTCCGAGGCCATGTCTGTACATGCTAGGCTCGTCAAGTCAACCTAAGTGTTTCGCATGTGTAAATCTAGCTTACACCCGTTGTATGCGAACGTTAGAATCTATCACACCCGATCATCACGTGGTGCTTCAAAACAACGAACCTTCGCAACAGTGCACAGTTAGGGGGAACACATCTCTTGAAATTTTAGTGAGGGATCATCTTATTTATGCTACCGTCGTTCAAAGCAAATAAGATGTAAACATGACAAACATCACATGCAAATCATAAAATGACATGATATGGCCAATATCATCTTGCGCCTTTTGATCTCCATCTTCGAGGCGCGGCATGATCACCTTCGTCACCGGCATGACACCATGATCTCCATCATCATGTCTTCATGAAGTTGTCTCGCCAACTATTTATTCTACTACTATGGCTAATGGTTAGCGATAAAGTAAAGTAATTACATGGCGTTTTTCATTGACACGCAGGTCATACAATAAATTAAGACAACTCCTATGGCTCCTACCGGTTGTCATACTCATCGACATGCAAGTCGTGATTCCTATTACAAGAACATGATCAATCTCATACGTCACATATATATATATATAATTCATCACATCCTTTTGGCCATATCACATCACATAACACACCCTGCAAAAACAAGTTAGACGTCCTCTAATTGTTGTTGCATGTTTTACGTGGCCGCTATGGGTTTCTAGCAAGAACGTTTCTTACCTATGCAAAACCACAACGGTGATATGCCAATTGCTATTTACCCTTCATAAGGACCCTCTTCATCGAATCCGATCCGAATAAAGTGGGAGAGACAGACACCCACTAGCCACCTTATGCATCAAGTGCATGTCAGTCGGTGGAACCTGTCTCACGTAAGTGTACGTGTAAGGTCGGTCCAGGCCGCTTCATCCCACAATGCCGCCGAATCAAGATAAGACTAGTAACGGAAAGCAAATTTAACAAATCATCGCCCACAACTACTTTGTGTTCTACTCATGCATAGAATCTACGCATAGACCTAGCTCATGATGCCATTGTTGGGTAACGTAGCAATAATTCAAAATTTTTCTACGTGTCACCAAGATCAATCTAGGAGATACTAGCAACGAGAGAGAGGGAGTGCATCTTCATACCCTTGAAGATCGCTAAGCGGAAGCGTTGCAAGTACGCGGTTGGAGGAGTCGTACACGTAGCGATTCAGATCACGGACGAATCCGATCTAAGCACCAAACAACGATGCCTCCATGTTCAACACACGTGCAGCCCGATGACGTCTCCCGCGCCATGATCCAGCAAGGAAAGAGGGAGAGGTTGGGGAACACTCCGTCCAGCAGCAGCACGACGACGTGATGATGGTGGAGGAGCATGGCACGCCAGCAGGGCTTCGCCAAGCACTGCAAGAGACAAGGAGGGAGAGGGGTAGGGCTGCGCCAAGAGGGAGAGAGACTCGTGTGTTGGGCAGCCCCAAAACCCCCACTATTTATAGGAGGAGGGGAGGAGGGTGCGCCTCCTCTAGGGTTCCCACCCCTAGGGGGCGGCAGCCCTAGATGGGATGGAGGGGGCGGCCAAGAGGGGGAGAGGGGGCGCGCCCTAGGGTGGGCCTTAGGCCCATCTACGCCTAGGGTTTCCCCCCTTCTCCTCCTAGCTGCGCCTTGGGCCTTGGTGGGAGGTGCACCAGCCCACTCAGGGGCTGGTCCCTTCCCACTCTTGGCCCATGCAAGCCTCCGGGGCTGGTGGCCCCTCCCGGTGGACCCCCGGAACCCTCCTGTGGTCCCGGTACATTACCGGTGATGCCCAAAACACTTCCGGTGGTCAAAACCTCACTTACTATATATTATTCTTTACCTCCAAACCATTCCAGAACTCCTCGTGATGTTCGGGATCTCATCTGGGACTCCGAACAACATTCGGTAACCACGTACAAACTTTCCCTATAACCCTAGCGTCATCAGACCTTAAGTGTGTAGACCCTACAGGTTCGGGAATCAAGCAGACATGACCGAGACAACTCTCCGGCCAATAACCAACAGCGGGATCTGGATACCCATGTTGTCTCCCACATGTTCCATGACGATCTCATCGGATGAACCATGATGTCGAGGATTCAAGCAATCCCGTATAAAATTCCCTTTGTCAATCGGTACATTACTTGCCCGAGATTCGATCGTCGGTATGCCAATACCTCGTTCAATCTCGTCACCAGCAAGTCACTTTAATCATTCCGTAATGCATGATCCTGTGACTAACTACTTAGTCACAATGAGCTCATTATGATGATGCATTACCGAGTGGGCCTAGAGATACCTCTCCATCATAAGGAGTGACAAATCCCAGTCTCGATTCGTGCCAACCCAACAGACACTTTAGGAGATACCTGTAGTGCACCTTTATAGCCACCCAGTTACGTTGTGACGTTTGGTGCACCCAATGCATTCCTACGGTATCTGGGAGTTGCACAATCTCATGGTCTAAGGAAATGATACTTGACATTAGAAAAGCTTTAGCAAACGAACTACACGATCTTGTGCTACGCTTAAGATTGGGTCGTGTCCCTCACATCATTCTCCTAATGATGTGACCCCGTTATCAATGACATCCAATGTCCATGGTCAGGAAACCATGACCATCTGTTGATCAATGAGCTAGTCAACTAGAGGCTTACTAGGGACATGTTGTGGTCTATGTACTGACACATGTATTATGGTTTCCGGTTAATACAATTATATCATGAACAATAGACAATTATCATGAACAAGGAAATACAATAATATCCATTTTATTATTTCCTCTAGGGCATATTTCCAACAAGAATGTCAAACCCAACGAGGAGCTAAAGGTAGAACAAATATTCCCTCAAGTTCTATCGACCACCGATACAACTCTACGCACACTTGACGTTCGCTTTACCTAGAACAAGTATGAAACTAGAAGTACTTTGTAGGTGTTGTTGGATAGGTTTGCAAGATAATGAAGAGCAAGTAAATAAAAAGTAGGGGCTGTTTAGATAAAGACACAACTAAGTTAGGTTTAGTAGAGAGTTTGTTGTTACGAGAAAATTATTTGTCCCTAGGCAATCGATAACTAGACCGGTAATCATTATTACAATTTTATTTGAGGGAGAGGCATAAGCTAACATACTTTCTCTACTTGGATCATATGCACTTATGATTGGAACTCTAGCAAGCATCGCAACTACTAAAGATTCATTAAGGTAAAACCCAACCATAGCATTAAAGCATCAAGTCCCCTTTATCCCATACGCAACAATTTCTATGCTAGGTTGAAGCTTCTGTCACTCTTGCCCTCCAATACATAGTCCTATCAACATACAACTAACCCTAGGGTGTGATCCACGCGCGCAATCATATGATGGGCACCAAAGGATAGCAACATAACCACAAGCAAATTAAATCAATCATAGCAATTCATCAACCACCGATAGGACAACGAAAATCTACTCAGACATCGTAGGATTGCAACACATCATTGGATAATAATATGAAGCATAAAGCACCATGTTCAAGTAGAGGGTACAGTGGGTTGCGGGAGAGTGGACCGCTTTAGATAGAGGGGGAAGGTGACGGAGATGTTGGTGAAGATGGCGGAGGTGTTGGTGTAGATCGCGGTGATGGTGATGGCCCCCGGTGGCACCGGAGTGCCACCGGAAGCGAGGGGGAGAGATCCCCCCTTCTTCTTCTTCTTCCTTGACCTCCTCCCTAGATGGGAGAAGGGTGTCCCCTCTGGTCCATGGCCTCCATGGCACGGGAGGGGCGAGAGCCCCTCCGAGATTGGATCTGTCTCTCTATCTCTCTCTGTTTCTGCATTCCCAGATTCTTCCCTTTCACCGTTTCTTATATTCCCGGAGACCCGTAACTCCGATTGGGCTGAAATTTTGACACGATCTCTATCCATAAATTAGCTTTCTTGCGGCGAAAGAAGGGCACCAACCACCTTATGGGTGGCCCACGAGGGTCAGAGGCACGCCCAGGGGGGCAAGCGCGCCCCCTGCCTCATGGCCACCTCGGGCACCGTCTCGCGTGGATTTTTCTTCCTAAAATTCATATATATTCCAAAAAAATCTTCGTCAGTTTTTATCCCGTTTGGACTTCGTTTGATATGGATATTCTGCGAAACAAAAAACATGCAACAAACAGGAACTCGCACTGCGCACTGGATCAATATGTTAGTCCCAAAAATAGTATAAAAAGTTGCCAAAAGTATATGAAATTTGTAGAATATTGGCATGGAACAATCAAAAATTACAGATATGACGGAGACGTATCAATACCCTACTTCAGTGTGGTGGTGGTGGATTGCCTCTTGGGCTGATGATGAACAGTACAAGGGAAGACATGCCTCCTGAGGTTGAGGTGTTCTTGTGCGTATGAACTTGTGTGTCTCTCTGGCCTCCCCTCTTTCTCTCCTATGGTGGCTAGTCCTATTTATAGAGGCCCTGGTCCTCTTCCCAAATATCGAGCGGGAAGGGAGCCAACAATGGCGGGCTAATTTGAAGGGGGACAGCTAGTATAAGCTATCCTGACAAAAGGTAGTCTACGCTTGTGAAAGGCTCTGGGGTGACGCCGTCTTGGGCTCCATGATGACCTCTGTCTTGCAGTCCATGGTCTTGGTCTTGTTGCACCGAAATGGCAACCTTTGCCTGAGGCCTCAGTACTCCACGGCTGCGCTTGCCTCCCTTGCAGCAAAGAGGAAACAAGGACACTGCGCGCGTTGGAGCCCGCCTGGCGCCCGCCTGGTGTCGATCGTCATGGCTTACGTCACGGGAGCCTCATGAGGTTCACTTCGCCTTGATATCTCCGCTCCTCGGGAGCCTGCCTGACCAGGCCACTCCTGAGGAGGCCTTGACGTCGTCCGCCTCGCGAGGCTTGGACCCTCACGAGGGTCTTGGGTGCCTTGTTGGTGAAGGTGGGCCGTACGGCCTGCTGGCTTAGCCACGCCATGGGCCGCAGGCAGGCAAGTCTGGGGACCCTCGTTCCCAGAACGCCGACAGTCACCTACTATGTGTTATGATCCAGCAACCCCGAAGTGACAATAATCGGGACCTCTCCCGGTGATGACCGTAGTTTGAGGAGTTCATGTATTCACTATGTGTTAATGCTTTGGTCCAGTACTCTATTAAAAGGAGGCCTTAATATCCCTTAGTTTCCAATAGGACCCTACTGCCACGGGAGGGTAGGACAAAAGATGTCATGCAAGTTATTTTCCATAAGCACGTACGACTATATTCAGAATACATGCCTACATTATATTGATGAATTAGAGCTAGTTCTGTGTCACCCTATGTTACAACATTTTGCATGAATAATCGCATCCGGCATAATTCTCCATCACCAATCCATTGCCTATGAGCTTTTCATTTATTATTCTTCGCTTATTTACTTTTCCGTTGCTACTGTTACAATCACTACAAAACCCAAAAATATTAATTTTGCTATCGTTACCACTACTATCATATTACTTTGCTACTAAATACTTTGCTGCAGATATTAAGTTTCCAGGTGTGGTTGAATTGACAACTCAGCTGCTAATACTTGATAATATTCTTTGGCTCCCCTTGTGTTGAATCAATAAATTTGGGTTGAATACTCTACCCTCGAAAACTATTGCGATCCCCTATACTTGTGGGTTTTCAAAGCGTGTTCCATTTGGTGAGCGACGTGGAGGGTCCATCTTGCCGGGCTCCAATGCGAACACGACAAGAGCAATGTACAATCAAAACCGATTGACCGGTCGTCACCGGAACCACTATTCACACCAGAACCTTCGCTGCTCGGCCTACGCCAGCCACCGCCCTAAAACCACACCTAATCTCCAGCCGCTTCCCCCACCTTTCGATCCCCTAGCCCGCGTCAAGCGTCCCCTAGTTCACCGGAAAGCCATGGTGCGCCGCAAGATCACGTACTACAAGATGCTGACGCCGGAGCATCGTGCAGAAATCACGGCAGCGGTCCACGCCACAGACCTCTATTCCCAAGCTCGCTTTGCGGCGGGCCAATCCCCGAGTTCTCTGGAGCCAAGCTACGAGGAGGAGGAAGCCGATCCAATGTTCATGGCGGAGGTCGCAGCGCAGAAGGCCCCCGATGGGTATGAGACGATGGACGTCGACTTCGTGACGGCGTCCGAGTCCCCCATGGTGCAGGTGGACCAGCGGTTCAACCTGGCGATACTAAAGGAGGACCGGGAGGCAGAGGCTCAACTCAACGTGGAGCGCGCGCATGCCGCTGCCATCGAGGCTCTCCTGCAAGCGAAACCGGGTGCCGTGGATGTGAACCGGGCGGCGGAGGCTCAACATGAGGTGGAGCGCGCGGATGCCGCTGCCATCGAGGCCCTCCTGCAGGCGGAACCGAACATCCTGGACTTGAACCAGGCGGCAGAGGCTCGACTCGACGCGGAGCGCGCAGATGCTGCTCTCATTGAGGCCCTCCAGCATGCGGAACCGGACATCCTGGACTTGAACCGGGCGACGGAGGCTTGACTCGACACGAAGCGCGCGGATGCCGCTGCCATCGAGGCCCTCCTGCAGGCGGAACCGGACGTCCTCGACTTGAACCGGGCGGTGCTCTCGTCCTTGCAGAGCGCCCGCACGCTCCGCGTGAACGAGTAGCTGGAGACCGAGGATAACCACGGTGCGGAGACACACATCAGCAGCTACGGCTGGTTCGCGCCGGCAGCCAAAGACGATGAGGTCGTCTCGTTCCGCTAGCAGTGATAGTTTTTATTTATGTTGTTGTTTTTATGGATCTTTTGTTGTGTAAAAACATATATTGTTATGCAAGTCGCCTGACTTGGGTCAGTCTACCATTTCAGGCGGTTGGATGAATATCCTACGTCTCCTAACCCTTCTTCCTCACCTCTTCTTCTTCCCGAACAGACCACCGCACGGGCCGTGCTGATACTCCCCAAAATGCGGTTGGATAAACATACTCTATGAATGAAAATTATGTGTCAGTGGTAGGATGGCTGAGTTTGGTTTGTTCACATGCGATAACACGTGTCAGTGAGGGTGCGTTCCCTTGGTTGGGTTTGCGGCGTGCAGGAGCGACTGTGTGAGGGTGCGGTGCGACCGCGGCATCCAGGAGCGACCGTGTGAGGGTGTGTTGCGACCGCGACAGCCGTGCGTGAGTGTACCTCCTTTTCATTTTGAAAACTTTAGGCAAGCTTGGAAAAATGTGTGGCGAAGTATGGCAATGCAAGGCCTAGACCCAAACATGATAAGTACGTACTAGGAGTACTAGTGTTAAAAAGAAAGGAGGGGTTTTCCTTCGCGGGACTAATCGATACAAATCCTCGTTTCACATGTCAATTAATGCGTATTTTTTTCTCCAAAGCCCAAAGAGTTAACCATCTCACTCCTCATCACTTGATTAATGCAGCGCCATGTAAACCAACCTTCTCACTTCCGCATGCATGCAGGGGATAGTAATGTCCTTGGTTGCTAGTATACTCCCTCCGTTCTTTTTTAGTTTGCGTATAACTCAGCGCACGCATACCAAGCTGATCACCCCGTGCATTATTTTGGACAATTTTACCCCTGCATGCAAGGACCTAGAGAAATGTATGGCTCTTAATACGCATGGAGTCATTGGCTCCTTTTCCATGATTCTTGCTTGAGTCTTCTCGGATTCTCCACAAGCGTGCTTCCCCTGCCTCTTATATGCATGCTGCATGCATGTGTTTGGTATGTCATCACTCCCGGGCTGCATGCATAGCTATAAAGCAAGGGTAAAAAGAACCCCATCAATTTTGCCTCGATTAGTGTTAGTGGCCCTTTGCAAATTGTAATTTTGATATACTGGCCTTGTGTACAAAAAATGGAGGTAGTAACTATTATATTTAACTTCCTTCCCCATTGCGGTGACGTTGATGATATCTCGAACTTTGTGGTTTGGCGAAGTGCGTTCGACGGAGAACACCATTGAGGGAGACCACGGTAAGTTGTTCACAAGTGTCGCCTGCAAGCCGAGACAACCACCTTATTTGCATCCAGGAAGTCCATTGAACCAAAGGACGCATAAATTCAGTAGTACTACTAGTACACAATAGCATCGTCCGTCCAGCTTAGTGCGGTGAGATGGTTTCTCGAAGAAGACGATGGAGAAGCGGAGTTAGCAAAGAGTGAAATGATTGTTGCTTCTTCCGTGCTTTGTGATTTGATGCCTCACTGCTTTGTTATTTGTGATAGAAGGGACAAGGGAGTAGACTCTGTGCTCTATACTATACATGTGTCCAAGCACGGGAGAAAGAGGAGAGACGTTGCATTTTTCTATTCCTTCAATCAATCAATCAGGGAGCTTCGGTTCCATCCTTTTGGATTTGGCAACACCGTCCACAATGGTTCCCACAATGCCAAAAGCTATTTTCACATTTGGCTACACATTGTGGATGCCCTTAACCGTACCACTTGGTTTTGCTCCTGTGTGTTATCTATACAAATCTCAATTATATTGATCTAAAAAATTATAGAATCAAGATTAGTAAAAAGGAGGTGATTTTGCCGCGCGGATAGCGGGGGAGGTTTCTTATTTTTAGAGGGTGTTGTCATGGCGGTTTGCTAACATGCGGTCCCACGTGTCAGTGCTTTACCAAGCCGATCTGCGTCCCACATGAGGAAGAACAATGGCAGAAGCAACACATGGTTAACTTGAAGAAGATGAGGGAGAAGCGGATTCAGCAACGAGTGAAATGATGGTTGCTTCATCCCTCCAACTTATTTTTTTAGCATTATTACTTCGTCCCTCCAACTTAACTGCGGGAAAGGTGCATCTTTTTGATTTGACGCCTCATTGCTCATTACTACACCGACACCATGACTGGGTGCTTCACCCCGGTTGCTCTGCACTGTATTCCGGTATGGCACGTGGACCCGGTAGCTTGATGTCCCACATGTCGGCGAAATGGACTAGAAGATTTATGAAAGCGAGTGCTCCACTCTTACGACGGAGGAGCACATGACACGACGGCCCAGTGAACTGTCACTTGTACTGTATAGTACTATAGTTTTGCTGTTTCACACGATCCATCGATACAAACCCGATTAAACAGGAAAGGGCGGGATTTTTCTCGCGTGGTGTATGATACTGGCCATACATTTCAAAGGCAATTTTAATGTATGCAAACTGAATAATTAAGTAACAATATGATACCTAGTAAAACTAAAAATACATATGATTTATTGTGTTAGAGTGTAGTAGTAGTGCTGTATTGCATATTTGTTAGATGTAACATGCGAGAACGTGTAGAGATGTAGTTTTGGAGGGCCTACAGAGAGAAAAGCGTAATATGTTCACCAAACTTCAGAATAAGCTGATTACGGTCACTATATACGTTTTGCGGTGAGTATACGGTCACTTGCTCACGGTTTAGCATCGGATTGCACTCTGTTGACCGGCCAAATAGTTTGCATGGCACCGTGTTGACTAGTTAAATTGACCACATTCCTTGTGGGTCCCACCTGTCAGTTCGCATAGGGAAAATGTCAGATAAACACAAATTTACGCAGGCACGACAAGACTCCAACCCGTGTGCGGGAATCACCTGGTTGTGTATGTGTCTGTCAGGGCCTGATGTGTGCGCATGCACGTGTAGGTTGAGCACTTGAGCGTGAGAGTGTGTGTTGGTCATGTGGTGTACTGGTGTGTGCATGCATGTGTGCGCGCGTGTGTGTGAGTGTTGTGTGCATGCGTGCGTGGCTACGTGTGTACGTGCGAGTGTTGTGTGCGTGCGTGGGTGCATGTGTTCGTGTGAGTGTTGCGTGCATGCAATTCGTGTGCATGCGTGCGTGTGTGTATAATCACCACACCAGCTCCTGTGTGTTAAAACAGATGCCTCAGCATACCCATACAAGGCCACCTTGTTCGCTGTGCCCGCGGTCATGACTTCGAACCACCGTCCAATATTTTTTGTCGTTTGTTTTCATTCTTACTAGCAAGATGCCCATGCGTTGGTCGTAACATCAAGATGCATTTGTATGACTAGTTTATCTTGTGAGAGAAAAGGATGAATGAGGGAAGGGCTTATTTGCAAATGTGGAGAGGTGTGTGGGTACCTTTTTGCAAAATTGCCATAATTTCTTTCCTATCCGTCAGATATAAATCGGATGGCCTATATTGCAGGATGGCAGGCACACCATCATCACCAACTCTATTTTTTATAAGAGTGTAGATGTAGAGTAGATACAAGCCGACAGGTGGGCCCAATGGTAGTGAGATAATGTGATGCAACACTAGAGGTGCCACGTGGAGCGTTTAACTGGTCAACTAGTCGTGTCTAGAGCAAATACAGAGTTGTATGGTGAGCTCGTGATAGTATAATAACCACAAAATATAAATGGTGACCGTAATGAGTGGATTCTGAAGTCCAATGTATGTATCATGCTTTTGCTTCAAATACAATGATCGTCACTGTATATATCGTGAGAGAAAGATGAAACATGTGTGAATGTGATGGGGGCTTACTTTTAGAGGACCTGGAGATAGTTTGTGTGCGTACGTGAAAGGGGCGTAGAGGGGGGGGGGGTATGCTATGGAGAGAGAGAGATGCTCTTTTTTTCTCTTTATTATGACTAACTTTATATATAGTATAAAAATATACAAATTCATAGTGCGGAATAAATATCATTGTGGGCACCATGCAATGCAAATTAGCGTTCATACTCCTCCATTTAACTTTGTAATGTTGTATATATGTAGAAATTCTAAAATAATTTTTTGGCCACACTTTATTCAAAAGGAATGTTGTATGCGAAGTAAACATGAAGAGAGGGCTTTTTAGATCAATGGGGTACGTGATGTAACATGTGTGAATGTGTAGTTGATGCATTTGGCAGGGCCTAGCGAGGTATGTGTGTGTATTACATATTCGAGAGAGGCATGGATAGAGGGGTCGGCAGGGGGGCGTGGGAGAGATAGCACGAGAAATGAGAGTGGTCTAGAGAGAGAGACAAATATGACGTCACGGCGAGAGATTCCCTTGAGTGTGTATATGCAAGGGGGGAGTGGATAGAGGCACCAGGAGAATATATTTTTGTGTGTGGTGCCTGTGTTGGTATGTGTGGGTGTGAGAAGATGACGAGACGTGGGGGCAGAGGGTGTGTCACCGCGTGAGGTCCGGTGGGTCGAGGTGAGGCCCTTCGTTCGGTTCCCTCCTGCGCCACATTGGTCGGCCCGTGACGCATTTAGGGAGACCCATGGATGACTAGTCGTACAAGGCAAAGATAGCATAATTGTGAAGGACTCTGTGTCCACTGACAAAGCCGACTAGGATTTGTAACCCTAGGTTCTTGGACTAAGGTAACCCCTTTATCTCTGATATTACAATTCATCCAACCTAACTTTAAGGGGCATCCTACAGAATGCTCTGCTAGAATCATACTCGTCGATTAGGAAGAGAGGTGTGAGACAATGCGCGAGAGACAGACCTAAAGATAATGTGCATACATGAGACACGTATGCAGGTCTATGTATATAGAAAGGGTCGATGGGGATTGTCTGTGTGTATGCTTGCGAGAGGAAGAGTGCTTGTGATAAAGGTTAGTGAAAACAATCGTAAATGGTTACGAGAGGGAGAGAGGGTTATATCGAGAGCATGTGTGCGAGAAAGACACCTCGGGAGAGAGTGTGTGAGCATGTGTGAGAGACCACCGATGGAGAGTGAAACTACACATAAAAGACTACTGTACACATTGATTAAAGTTATAAATTGTATCCAAATATTAGGATGGGATCATGATATTTGCAGTTCGCGTATGGAACGGTCATTGACCCATGAGACATCTAGATTCTGTCGAATTTGAGCATGTCTATGTCAGGACCCCGACTCGATGTCACATCGATCTAGCTTGTAACACCTCATATCACTTTGCGGCCTCACGCACGGTATCCCCACAGGTGTCGCCTTACCTTTGCCCGGGACCGTTTGCGCCTTTTGGCTCACGTATATGATAGTGTCGCTAGCATCCATATGATAAAGAGCCCGGGCTGACATGACTAGTCGTAAACCCAAAGTGGCACAGACTTACAGGGACAGGCATTCATGACCCAGCTTCGAACGTGTCGGTCATCAGCAAGTGGGTCCGGGCTATAGCACCGGGCTAGCAGGACTCCGGTAAACCGGGCTGTAGCGGGCTAACAGGACTCCAGTACTCAATGCGTGACATTTCCCCGAAGGGACAGCCACCGGAAGGAAGAAGGACACATGCCGGCCAGCCTAAGTGTTCCAGAGCAGTAGCAAGCTACCATGGCTCAGTGGTAACACTAGGAGACATTTCCCGGTAAGAGAGGCTACTAAAGATAAACAACTAGATAGTCAGATCCCACACATACCAAGCATTTCAATCATACACACAATATGCTCGATATGTGCAAATACAACATGGCATCACAACATGACTCTACGACACAAGTACTTTATTTAAGGCTCAGAGAGCCATACATAACATACACAAAGGTACAGGTCACACGACCCAGCATTCAAGTCATACAGTCATACAAACCAGCAGCGGAAGTAACTTGTCTGAGTACAGACAACTAGTAAAATAAAAGAGGCTTGGAAAGCCTAGCTATACTACGAGGTCCTTCACAAGCTCAGGATCACCACCTGGGCCTTAGCCTACTCATTGATGTCAACGTCTACGTAGAACCCATCAGAAGGGGTTGCAGCGTCTTCTGTGAAAAATGTAAATTATAGCAACATGAGTACAAAGGTACTCAGCAAGACTTACATCAGATCCTACATACATGCATATTATCAAGAAGGGTTGGTGGAGTTATTGCAGCAAGCCAGCTTTGACTCTTGGCTAGGCTAACCTACGAGACTCCAACTTGAAATGGTTTTGCGCACACGAGTCCGCTACTCTCCACTTCAATACACTACCGAGGATCCACCTCCGTCTTCCTACGGAAGAGCCATCCTCGGCACTCACTCTTATCTTGAGGCTTTTAGTAGTTTCCATTTACTTGTCTATGAACTGTATAGGCAACCAAGTAGTCCTTTACCGCGGACGCGGCTATTCGAATAGATCATGATAACCCTGCAGGGGTGTACTTCTTCATACATGTTTCCACCACTTAGCGTCTGCACACGACATGTTCTCGGCAGACTTCAAGCGAAAGCCGACGTGGGTGTAGACCACGACCTACCTAAACACCTAAGCCTCTAGTCCAGGTTTATCGCCTATCCAGGTTCCATCCGCAGGGAGTCTGGCCGAGGTTTCCCATACGGCCCCGAACGATGTGAACAGGGTTCCCGAGATACCTAACGGGTATTCGGTACACCCGGCCACGTACCTACCGCATCACATCCCACCCCTACGGTCAGCGCTGTCCACGGCCTCTAGTAGGCTACAAACACCAGAAACTACTTGCAACTCCTGGACAGAGAGCTAGGGTGAATAAGAAGTCGAGCGGGGTCATATTTCAGGGCCCAATGCATGGTAGTAGCTGTATCTTAAATCACACATACAGATCTCAGTGCTTAAGGTCGGCTTCAATGAAACAACCCACCATGTACTCCTACATGGCCTCTCATCGATACCTTTACCAAATCGTGTTCACCACACCACTCTCATTATCGACATAATCATTTCACTCTAGCCCATCACCCAGATGAACCAGACCTGACACGACTCTAAGCATAGCAGGCATAGCAAGGTAGG
This sequence comes from Triticum dicoccoides, assembly GCF_002162155.2. NCBI lineage: Eukaryota > Viridiplantae > Streptophyta > Magnoliopsida > Poales > Poaceae > Triticum > Triticum dicoccoides. The sequence continues at coordinate 304,284,340 of NC_041388.1, read as the reverse complement.
AACAACACATACATATGGCTCAATCAACTCCTACACATGCTAGTGGGTTTCATCTAGTTACTGTGGCAATGACAGGTCATGCAGAGGAAATGGGTTCAACTACCGTAGCACACAGCAGTTTGAAACACGTTGTCTTAATGCAGTAAAAGAGAGCAGGAGCGAGAACATGGGATTGTATCGATATGATCAAATGGTTGGTTGCTTGCCTGATGGTTCGAGGCACTGATACGGTTCTTCGTTAGGGTAATCACGGTACTCCTCGGGGGCAGAACCTGCCGCAAAGAACACCGATACACAACCATCACCAAACAATGTGCAACAATATGATGCATGCATGAAACATAGCAATATGAGTGTGTTGGGCTAATGCAACTAAGACCAGAAGGGTTTGAACCAATTTGAATCAAAGATTCAAATTTTCAAACTCAAACATGGCCTTTTAAAGTGCTTTTCCTTGTTCTGCATTAAACATCAGGTTAACTTGTTTAATCATGCATGAAAATAGTACAGATGGATAGATTGAATTTTTCTGATCATTTTTCATATATAATTTGTCTGATTTGGAGTTACAGAATAAAAGTTATGAATTTTTGAAGTTTAAATTATATTCTAGAATTTCCTATATTAGAATAATTCCAGAAAATCAATTATTGCGTCAGCCTGACGTCAGTGTGACGTCAGCAGGTCAACGGAACATGTCCGGGTCAAACCTGACAGTGGGTCCCGCATGTCAGGGTGATTAAATTAATTAAAGTTTAATTAAACTAAACCTGTTTAATTAACAGGGCTGGGCCCCACCTGTCATTGACTCAGGGGAGTCAACCAGGGCCCACCCGTGGTCAAACCCGGGTCGGCTGCACCGGCGTTTAGCCGCCGGCGAGCCCGACGCGGCGGCGGAAGTGGTTTTGGCCGTTTCGGCCACCAAATGGGTCGCGGAGACCACCGGAGTGGAGCTGAGGACGAGCCGCAGCTCTTGGTGGAGTCCGTTGGGGTCGGGGTGGCCGGAGTTGGCGCCGGCGACGACTTTGGCGGCCACCGGGGTTCGGCCGAAGACGAACTTGACGCTAGAGGGGTCGGTGAGGCTCGAGGAGTAGCTAGCTAGGTGCTACGGAACACGGCGAGTAGGATGGACACCGTGGAGTGGCCAGAGGATGACCGGGAGCACGTCGGCGACGAGCTCCACGGCGGTGGGTGCGGTTGAGCTCCGGGAGGTCGCTACACGGCTCGGGAGCAAGAACGGAAGGAAGGGGAAGATGGCTAAGCTCACAGTGAGTGCGACGAAGCCCTTGGTGTGGCCGGAGATGGACCGGAGCGACGACGGCGTTGAAGGGGATCTCCGGCGACGGTGGTTCGGGCGAGGTCGTTGCGGTGGACTCGGGCGTTGCGAGCGCTCGGGGCTCGTCTTGCTCGATGGAGTGGACAGCGGCGGAGCTCCTGGACACGATGAGAGGACGCACGGGCGGCGGGGACCACGGCTACGACGAAGGCACGGCGATGGTGGCGTCGGTCATGGCGGGGGAGCGCGAGGGGGAGGAGCTGGAGAGGAGAGGGGTTGTCTGGGGGGTTCGGGGGA